>NW_024040360.1:0-30722 GCF_014851395.1 Micropterus salmoides | reverse complement strand
CTCCCTACTGCATGGCGGCGTGTGTTGGGGCCCATGACCCTCCCTACTCCCCGCCAGGTGCTAAGCTCTCCTGTCGTGGAACACGGAGGTTGCTGCCTGCCATTTTGAGGCGGGCCCATCCCCCTTGGGTCGTGGCTGGGCACCCCTCCCCAAACCGTGCGGTGGCAAGGGCAGCAGAGTGGCTTCCATCATGGCCACCAGGGCGCCTCATCAGCAGGTCCAACCGCTTTCAGAGCGCTACTCGGAGTGGCTGGCTTTCTGCTCGATGCACAGATGGATGAACAGCCTGATCCGCTGGGATCACAGGCTGCTGTTCGCCCCCCTCCCCCCCTCCCCTGTTTCCAGTACCAGTACAACTGCCTGATGTTCTGTTACTCCCTGGCCCTGCGCACTTTCTCCAAGTGTGTCGAGGCAGCTCTGGAGCCACTGCGGCAGTTGGTCATCAGGGTCCTGTTTTTGACACTATGCTGCTACAAGGCGGTGGTGCAGACGGCCAAGCTTGTCGCACACCTGTCTCACCTGGGTTTTCACGGTGAACTGGAAGAAGAGTGCTCCTCTCCCTCCCAGAGGCTCACCTACCTGGGTGTGGTACTTGACTCCTCTCTAAGGAGAGCGTAGCACTCTCAGGGAAGGGGGAGGCTCTGGTGGAGCTGCTTCACCGTATTGTCCCACGGGCAGTGGTGAAAGCTCTGTTAATTATGAGGCTTCTGGGCCTCATGTCGGCTGCTCACGTGGTGGTCCCCCTGGGCCTCCTGCACATGAGAAGGTTGCAGCAGTGGTTCATCCGCCTGCGTGTTGACCCAGTGAGACAGAGACGGCGCCTGATCGCTGTTCCTCTGTCTGTGGGTTCAAATCAGGTCTACTGGCGGGACCCCCTCTCTCTGTCCGTTGGGGTTCCCCTGGGCAGGGTCACGCCCCATATCTCGGTCTTCACAGACGCCTGAGTGATGCCCCTATTCTGCTTCTCGGCCAGCTCCTGTGGGTTCGGCCGCTGAGAGGCGGCGCCTGGAGGGTCTAGGTCTCTTCCGTGAGGTGGTTTGCACCATCTAGTGGTCGAGAGCCACCTCTACTCAGTCCTTTTACTCCTCCAAGTGGTCAGCATTCCAACGCTGGTGTTTGAACAAGGGGTTGGAACCGGTGGCCTGTCCGCCGAGTGTTTTGGCTGAGTGATTTTCCCTTGTGAGTGTGCGGTGCGCCCTCTCCCAAGGGATGGTGGGGGGGAGCGGCCACTGCTCACGCTGGCCCTGCTCTGTGCGCAGCTGATGCGGTCGCTGTTGTGACCCCGCCTGCTTCTGTACAGCCGCTGGGCCACCCATCCAGTTCGCCGACTATTACACATGGGTCGATCCCCTGCCTCCCATGTCACGCCATCGGTGCTTGTGCGCACGCTGACACCAATGCCGCGGATAGCAGGTGACTGGGTAGCTCATTTATAGCTCTGGGCAGGTGAGTAGTGCTTGGTGGTACAGCATGGGCCAGTGAGGCGGTGACTCATCCTGCTTTGTCTCTAACCCAATAGCGATAGCCTTAGAAGGCGAAGCCTATACGCAATAGAACAGGGGTTATGTACTGTAACTCTAGATTCTATGAGTGTAGGTGCAGCCCTCAAAGTTGAAGGCCTCACTGGACCTTGGTTCTCAGTGCTGAAGAAAAGGCATTTTGGGAGCCGAAAGCTGGGTCTCACCGTTGTGTATATATATACAAGGTGCGGACGTAGGAGAGGCCCACGCTGTGGGTGGACGAAGACTAAAATTCTCAGTGCCGCGCAGGCGCACGGAAGGGGTAACCCAATAGCGATATTACGGAAGCCCATACAAATGATTTGAGTATAATTCAAAGTCCAGGGACAAGTTGCTCTGTCTCCACTGAAGAAGCAGCAGCGCCCTCTGCTGTTTCTAAAGAGAAGTTAAAAAGCTTACAGCACCTGGTATTCCCAGGCGGTCTCCTATTCATTTTCATGACCACACCCAGGTGCATAGGAGACCTATATGTAAATCATTTGTATGTGCTTACATAATAATTTATCAGTGATAATGATACCATAATAGTTTTATAAAAAAGCTTACACCACTTAGTATTCACAGGTGGTCTCTCTTTCAAGTACTCACCAGGCCTGACTCTGCTTAGCTTCCAAGATCATATAAGATCAGGCGTATTCAGGGTGATACCATAAGCCAAAAAACCATCCATCTAAAGGGTCTTTGCAGATGCTGATCATAAGTGGTGTATAAAGTACTCAATTTTCCTACTTAAGTAAAAGTACAGATACCACACTCAAGTAGAAGTAAAAAAGTACCTGGTTTTAAAAGTACTGAAGTACCAGAAGAAAAGAGTACTACACATTCAAATCTATTGATTACTTTTCAGACCTGGAGGTCCCACGTTTTTGAAAATTATACATTTTACTTTTTAGATGAGTTTTTTTTGGTTGTTGCATCTCTCAAATCTTATTTTATATATATATATATTTAAAAGGTTTTGTTTGACTAAATTGGCACAAATCTGATTCCATACATACTCCCCGCCTATAATAATTCAGCAATCAGTTAAAGATAGTACGAAGTACTGCTAAATAATATGTGCCACATTTTGGTAAAGTTTGGATGAAATTTGTAGGAGTAGTGGTGAATAAACAGAAAAATATCGAGCCAAATCGTAGTGCTTTGTTACGAACCAAATGGTGGAGCTATCTGCCCGACCCATGAGCCAATTTCCCACCAGATCACATTTAAATATTTTCAGTAATATTTGAGAGATCTTGTGGACCCACCTGTCCACAGCGATGGCCAGCAGTGCGTTGGTGGACACGTAGAGAGAGACGGTGCGTAGGTAGTTTGTGGCGGCGCAGAGCAGCAGGCCATGATCCCACGACAGCTGCTTCACCACGTAGTAGTCCAGTAGGAAAGGACAGCACACCGCCGCCACCAGCACGTCCGACACGGCCAGGTTGGCGATCAGCAGGTTGGTCAGGTTGCGGAGCTGCTTGTAGCGGGCGAGGCTGGCGATGAACAGACAGTTCCCCACTCCACAGACCAACATGATGCCCACCAGGACCACGGCAATGACAATGGTGGCCACGAAGAAGGCCTGCCCTTGCGTGGTGTCCGGGATCTCGTCCAGAGGAATGTCATAGTCCAGGCCATTACTGGCCAGGAGGTAGTCCGTTAGAGCCAAGCTGTTGTTGGTCGGCTCGTCCATTTTGGATCAGGTCATCGTGCTCATTTAGCAGTGTCTGCAAGGGTGGTGTAGGGAAATAAAGTAAAGTTAACATTTTGATCCCTGTGAAATAATAACAGTTCTCGATTGCATCACAGGATCAGCAGTAAGAGTTCGCCCATGTTGATGGACCACATTTCCGCTTTAAGGATTTCTTGCTTAAGTTGGCTTAAAAGGTGAGACTCTGCCTGACCTTGTGGTTACATTTGTCAACTACTGTTTCCAGATAAAGACTGACCTTTCAGTCTCAAATGACATCTCATTCAACAACCTGTTCTCACTCCCATATGGTCGCACGATCAAAGCCCCCTTGGCATCATTTTTAAGACACTTGGGGAAGACCTTTAGCGAAATAGCCCCTGAGTAAAGCCCCCCAAATAATTGGTTTCATCGCATCGCAATCGCATTTACAAGATGGTTCCTTTAGAGCGTAGGTTGTGCACGTCTCCAGAAATTATCGCTACGCGTCCACAATATGCAATTCAGCACATGAATGTGTCGACCTGACCGGCAGGTCAGCAGCAGACTTAACATAGGAGATTAATGGCAGGATCTTTACAATAAAACTCCTGGAGCTAGTCCTCAATTACCGATATCTATATGATGTCTCATTAAAACCATAACCTCCTCGCTATGTTTGGTTTGGTTACAATGTGCAAATTTGGAAGTTGTCAAGGAAGATAATCTGGTGTCGCCCAGGGATGATCCAGCGCTGGTCTGCTCCCTAGTGGATTCACGTTTAATCCTCCAGGGACAAGCAAAGTACGCTGGCAAGTGAACTTGCCGTTTGCGTCGCTGCTGCTTTTCTATGCCTATGCATTGTTATAAAGCAAGTATATCAGGGGCTTAAGGAGGTCGTTGGGTTGAATTCATGGACAACTCTTTCTCCATGACTTATCACATATGGCCACATGGTCAAGACCCATCGGCGTCAGTTTGTAACGCACTGGGGATCCCTATAACTTCACAGTTCAACACAGTGGGGGAAGCCCTGTAGCGTCAGTTTTTGACGGTAAAGGTAGGTATATGATATTTAACAGAAACAACTGAGGAAAGAGGTGGATGGGGCAGTGGATAAGACCCATGCCTTTGGTGTGAGAGACCCGGGTTCAACTCCCCACTATGGCAAGACACGTAACCCCTAGTTGCTCCAGAGGAGTGCAACCTCTGACATGTATAGTAATTGTAAGTCTCTTTGGATTAAATGAATAAATGTAATGTGGGCCAGAACCCTGACTTTGAACCGGGTGTCCTGTGTGGAGTAAAAAAAAGAAGTTAACATTAAATATTGTTACGCAAGTGACGTGTGTTAACTGACTTAAGTAGTTATGTTAACCCAAACCATGACATTTTCCTAACCTTAACGAAGTAGTTTTGTTGCCTAAACCTAACCAAATTGCAACGTTTCATAACTTTCATGCCGTTTCAAAATGGCGATGTTTCAAAATGCTAGCATTTCATTTTGAAAGTGTAACTGGATGTTGCATATTTATTGTTGCTAAGCGTTGCTAACTTGACCGCGGAGCCTTAAACGTGTAAAACTGACAACGAAGCGAAGGGCCTTGACCAAGCGTCAGTATGTGACGTCGGGAGTGAGAATATGTTGGGATGGATGGATGGATGGATGGATGGATGGATGGATGGGTGGGTGGATGGATGGATGGATGGATGGATGGGTGGATGGGTGGATGGGTGGATGGATGGATGGATGGATGGGTGGGTGGATGGATGGGTCAGAAACCAGACTTTCACCCAGGAGACCAGTGTTTGTTTCCTGTGTAAAACAAAAACTCAACATTGAATCTTTTTACTTTATGTAACTTAACTCACGTAAATAACGTAGTTATTTTAACCCAAACCATGATTTTTTAGATTTTAGTTCTATAGAAGTAGTTATGGTGCCTAAACCAAAAAGTGCTTGTTAACCACTAATTTTATTTTGAAATGCTCAGCAGGAGTTGTATGTTTGTGTGTTTAAAAAATGACGCCAAAGGGTGCTTACCAAGCGTCCATATGTAACGAGTTGACAATGAGAATGTGTTGCATTTGAAGATTGTAATGTTCCCACGATGACATAGTCTGTGGGAAAACATGACCATTTGTCAAATAAACGATCTGAATTCTTCTTCCACACATGTGGTGACTAGTGAGTATTTGGGGCAGCAGGTATGATGAACTGAGTCAGAATAAACCACAGTGTGTGTTCACGATCATAAAGGAACATGAAGTAAAACACAAATATAGGTTGTTTGTTCAGCACGTTATTACCACCCATATTTACGTTTATTGTGGCAGCGACCTTTAGCGGCTGTGCACCTGCAGCAAATGGAAGAAGTCGAGTGATGTATTATAGAGAAAGTCCACATAAGCAGGATGGGGTGGATGGATGGGTGATTGCAGTAGTCCAACCAGGATGTGTTTTTAATAGTTTTTAGACAACAGTGGAGCTCTATGGCTCAGAGGAAGAAGAGATATCAGACTGAGACACACAGGACTATTAGAGAAACATTCACTGGGTCTTTTGGGTGAGTAAGTTCATAATGTTTGACTCTAGAGTTAGTGTTTGACCTACAGACATCTCTTTGGATGTGTTTAGAAATGTTGGACCTGCGTTTTTAGATGCATCATGTTCATAGTTTTGCTGATGCAGTTGTTAAATTACAGTGTGGCTGTAGTCTACTTGTTAGATTTTGCGTCTCACCTCTGACGTCTGAAAAACCCTTTAACTGCTCCCACACAAGTTGTTTTTTTCTCATTATCATGTCAGCTGTAAAAAAGAGACTCAACTGATTTTAGGTTTGATCTCATCTCTGATCAATTAAAGGACGGCAGGAGTCACGGTTCACAGCAGGAGCGTTATTTCAGTGAGAAGAATTAGGGAAATAAATCCATCCTTCAACATCATCACTCGTACCGATAAAGACATGTTCAACAAAACAGGGTTCACCAAATGAATTTGTATGGGAGTCTTTTCATGTCAGAAAAATCAACAGATAAAGATGATAAAAATTTAATTTGGCATCAGAATTCAGAAAATAACTTAAATCTTAATTATGATAGTGCAGCATCTCAAAAGATACTGTTGCAATCAAAATTACGTTTCATGCATGTGCTTATTGTCTTTGCATGAATGGACTTCCATACACAAATGACTAGCATTTTGGCCTGTATAGAGATACGTGATGTTGTTGTCCATATAATTGTTTTTATATAATTTAGAGCTGCAATATCAATTAAAGGAATTATTGCAACTATTTTGATTAATTATTTCAGACATTTTTCAAGCAAAACTGCATTCTTTAACATTCTTTTTATTGAACATATTCAAAATTACAACAGTACAGCACAGTGTATATGCAGATTATATGAAATATGTAGCAAATCCAAAATACATCCATAGCAATGATCTCAAAAGTCCTTATAAGATCTGGCATTTCAGGCAGTTGCACTCTGAGTTCCCAGGTACTCCAGCACTTTGCCAAACATTGCTGTAAAAAGGTCCCTCCGACCATTAATACCAACTCTTAGTCTTTCCAGAGATAGTCTGATATCATAGACTTCCACAGATGTATTGAAGGAGGTTCATCTCCCACCCCTTTGGTCATAACAGCCTTTTAGCCCAATATAAGCAAAAGGTGTTCTTATATGATCTTAGTGATTCAGGGATATATCCCAATAGAAATACTATTGGATTAGGCTGGAATTGCTGCTTGATTATCACACTAACCTCATCACATACAGTTTGCCAAAACAGTTGAATCTTTTCGCATTCCCAGAGGCAGTGAAATCTTGTCCCTAAAATAGTCACATTTTGGGCAGTTTGGACAGGCCCTCACTAAACATATAGGGGGATATATAGACATTTTGTAAGATATTATATTGCATTTCTCTGAATCTGTTACATATGGATATCTTCGAAGGTAAAAGTAAAATGTCCTCCCATGTTTTAGTGTCTATTGTTGTTTTAACCTGAGTCTCCCATGATGTCAAAAGGAATGATAGTCTGTCAGTATTCAAATGTTGCAGCTTGGAATATTGTCCTTGTTTATAAATTAATACATTTAATATCTTAAGGTTTAGGACTGTTAAGTTGGACAAAGACATCACCATGAGCTCTGCTAAAATGTGAATGCCATTTTTTAACAATTCATAGATTAAAATTTAATTAGTCAAGATTGCTCAATAATAAAAGTTATTGTTGCAGCTCTAATATCTTTACAGTAGCGTTTATTATTACATAACAGTTATATGTTTATGTTTGCAGACCTTGTTTTGGCTCTATGTGTGTTTCTGTATCTTGTGTGTGAGAGCAACTGGAGTCTAATTCCTTGCATGTACAAACCAATTAAAGTGATTAATAAAAAATTATTTTAATAAAGGTTTAATTTAATTACGGTGTCAATCAAACACACCTCAGCTAATGTAGCATCCCAGTGAAGTCTTCGCTCGTCTCCACTGATGCTTAAATTATCCACATTAAATATATGAACATGCCATTTTAAATATAAATATAAGTGGTATCTATAGATTTAATGGACATTTGTCCCTTTGTTGCTGTTAGATATGACTTGAATCAGAATGACTGTAACTTTATATAATGTTATATTAATAATCTCTTCATTTAGAGCATTTTTCAAAATCCGTGTTACAAAGTGCTTTCACAGAAATACAGTTTCCGTGAAATTATTAGTAATTGCAGGAAATAAACCGCAGGTTTTGTTTCATGATAAAACAGATAAAACAACAATTTAAGGAATTAAAATACAGTTAACTAAAATCAGGAAAGGCTCTGCTATAAAAGTATGTTTAATTCTCTCCTGGAACCATCTGAGGTCCCCAGACCACACTTTGGGGACCACCAAGTGGATTAGAAATAAGTGTAATAGTCGGCAGAGTTTTATTTAAACACACAAGGACAAGACTTACATGAGAATATAACTGCAGCAGCACAAATAAATTAAAACATAAGACCAAATGTTTCTACAGGAAGCACATGCTGAGCCATGCAGAATAAAGGATGTGCTATATTCAGTTTTTAACCTACAGCTATGTAATAACCTGAGACAACAATTAACAGTTAGAATAAGCATCAAGTTTAAAGGCAAAAATCTATATTTAATGTGAGAAATGTAAAATCCGGATTCTCCAGCTGACATTAAACGCGACATCTGCGCTAAAATCACGTAGTTTTAAGAGATAAACGGACATTTTGTCTGAACAACAGGTGCAATTTAAAAAGAGGACATAATAATTAGAGATCCAGACTACAGACCTGAAGCTGCTTCTCCACACGCTCTGCTCCACGGAATGACAGAAAGACCGCGAGGCGCGTTCACGAGATACAGCGACCCAACACACACATGCACACACACACACACACACACAGTCCTGTTTCCATCACATCAGAGAACATTACAGTGACTCACCTTAAACCTACTCCCTAAACTGTAGACTAAGGATTTACGTTATGGGGACTGCATAAGCAGATTTATGTCCTCACACAGCAGGAGTAACACACACACACTCTACCAGCTGAGACTCCTCACAGCACAATGAAACTTTATTCCTATGAAAATAAATGATGTGATGGATCATGTCTCCTGGTTTCGGCTCTGATCCACTTGTAGGTCTAGAAGTGTGGCAGGCATTTTGTCGCCCATCACCTTTCGAAAGCATTTGGTTAAACATAAAATAAAAATAGCTTGTGACAAGAAATGTTAATTAACAAATGAAAATGCTTTGAGAAAGGTGTATTTGCACAATAACAAAACATGCAATGCTATTTAAAAATAGAAGAAACAGATGTGCATTGTCCAAAATAAGTAGCTACTGATCACTGCATCATAATCTTTTATATTTAAAAATTTTGAATTGTCACTTCCCACCTGAATTTTGTGTTTCCCTTTATATAAATAAAGACATTTCCACCTTAAATATGTGCAGAAAATGTCTTCAGAAATTAGAAAATAAAGGTCCAGTATGTAATATTTAGGAGGATCTATTGACAGAACTGCAATAAAATATCCCTTACTATGTTTTCAGTGGTGTATAAAGACCTTACATAATGAACTGTTATGTTTGTATTACCTTAGAATGAGCCATTTCTATCTACATACACCGCGGGTCCTCTTACATGGAAGTAGCCATATTGTGCCATCAAACTGCTCCACAGAGCGTGTTTTATCAATACGTTGAAAAAATGTTCAACTTTGTGAAAAATGCTGCGCTCATCACTGTCTCTTTTTACCCAGCCGTCCAATCACAGTGCAGGATGGGCGGGACAAACACCGCACCTTGCACATCCGATCTTGCACGAAACGATGTTCCTCCTCGGAGGTGTTTCCTCGCCCGCAAAATCTCATGAACCCATGTACAGACGTCTGTGCTCTCATGTTTCAGCCTTCTCTTCATGCAGAGCAAGTAGGCCTACTTTGTGGTGACATTTTCTCCACAGTAAAATTAGCTAGCCTACTTGCAACCCATCCACGGATATTATGTAAAATAGCAACCACAGCGTCGATTTACATAGTGTGTGGGGGGCAGCATGGGGGGGTAACTCATGGTAGCTTGGCTTTAATCATCACAAGCTGCAAAGCTGCAGTCTCTATTTCCAACTAAACTGATTCTTATTGTTGACCCGTTTCTCTCTGCACGCCTGTCATTCACCGGTCTTGTGCAGAGTTTTCCATGCATGCCGTGCGGCCAACAACTCACGGGTCTGTTTCAAGTAGTATTTAAAAACTATGTAATATTCTTTGTGTGGTTCATCAATGGTGATAAATGATCCGTCTCTGCACAACAACGGTGAAGTTAAGGCTCCGTCTCTACAGCAAGTTCCTCTTCTGCCACTACACACTCACACCCATACACGCTATGCCTACACATGCGCACTGATGCCCCCTACCTTGAGGGTTAGAGTTACATTTTTGGATTTATTCACACACTTTAAAAACATTTATTGAAAGTTTTATTCTTTTTACATGTTTATTTACAGCATTAAACGTTGAAATGTATATTGTAACAGGCTGTATATTAACTTATTGGGAGAAAACTGGTAGTTCTGTGTAAAATCAGATGTTGATCACCCCCGTATCGCCAAAATGGCATGATCCTTGTTTCACTGCGAAGTTTCAACTGTGAGATTGACAGTCGAATCAAGCTCCGCCCATCGAAGCATTGAATCTTCCACTATTCGGGGTCAGCCCTACATTATGCATCGTCATGTCAAGTCAAGTCTATCGTCACAACCCTTGTGTTCCCACCGCTTTTGCAAGACAAAGTGACGCCCTTGGTTTCAGGTTGTAGGCTCCTGCAGACATGCAGACTGACACTGAGACGGTGACTTGTATTTGACGGATCCTCCAGAGGCGGGTGGACATCCTGACATCTATAAACTACTGCTGGGTAACAATTACCTGCTCAAAATACCAGTGATGTTGAAAGCTAAAAATAGTGCGAGCACACTTTTGTTCTTCTTGCAGGCTACATGGACATTATTAACAACTTTTTAACCACAGACAGTGAGGGCCTAATTAAGATGGCTATGTTTACTCAAGTACTGTATTTAAGTACATGTTTGACGTAACTTTACTTGAGTGTTTTAATTTGTGTTCATTCATTCTTCTACTCCACTACATCTCAGAGGGAAATATATACTGTATATACAGACCACAGGAGACAGACAGCGACACTTGGAAAAGTTTGTGTTACTCTCAATCAAGCTCCATGTTAAAAGCTTCTTTGTTATAAACCAGCTGCTACTGAAGTTTTAACAACAGTAGCAGCAGGGCAACCTCTGCTGTCAATGCACGCCTTTGGTCCAGACGGAAACATCTCCACTGGATGGATTGGGATTCGTCTGGAAAATAAGACACTGAGTATAAATCCTAATGATTTATATTTGTGCTTTTGAGTGAAAATGTCTTAGATTATCATGAAATTTGTTGTTCCCCTCAGGATTATAAGTCATAACTTTGGTAATCAGATCAAAATTATAATGTGTCCAAGTGACGCCATAGTGACTATACGTCCAAAACCACATATTGTTTTTACATTTTTGTTTGTATATGGATCAAACAAACATGGTACACATTAATGAGTCAGCTTTAGAGGTGTTGGTAGGTGTTGTTTTAATCTTTGGACAGAGCCAGGCTAGCCGCACCTGCTTTCAGCCTTTATGCTAAGTAAAGTGAACAGCTTTCCAGTTTCAGATCCATATTTAATGCACAAATATGAGAGTGGTGTCAATCATCTCATCCAGCTCTGCAGAAAAGCCAGCTCGTTCTCATTCCCAGGGCGTACACCTATGCCCTGTCAATGTCCTGCGGCAGCAGGTACTGACGCACATGGCGGCCTTTAGCATCGTTAAAGCTAAATAACAGGAAAGTCAGAGTAAGGAGGTGGTTGGGGTGGACGGGTGGGTCAGAACTTTTATCCAGGACACCAGTGTTCGTTTCCCGTGTGAAACAAAAGGTCAGCGTTGATGGTTTTTAGTGATATTATGTAACGTCTTTAACTTAAGTAGTTCTTTTAACCTGAACCATGATCTTTTCCTAAACCTAACCTCAGAGGAGAAGAAAGAGAGCCAGGTCAGGAGCCATGCTGGCCCAACTTTGACTAAATTCTGCTCATAAAGATCTGGTCTGGACAAAATGGGATACATATTGACCAGACAATGGAATTCAGAGACTGTTGTTCCCACATCGTTACAGAGACCTGACTCAACATCCCGGATCAAGCACTCGGCAGGTGGTCCATGTTCAGAGCTGTCAGTGCACGACTCCGGCCAGAGGAGAAGAGGTGGACTCGATGATGCTCAGTGCTCAAACGCAGTCAAGATGGACTCTGTTTCCCAAATGTCAGACTGTTTATTGTGAAGATGAAACTTTCATATTATCATCTGGTTGCTGCTGTTTACATTCACCCAGAAAAAAAGCACTGTGGAATGTTTTGGGGTGTATATGTGTTTATAAATAATTGTATTGTTTAATATACCATATTTTTATATAGGCCTAGACTTAATTACATGTTGTGTGTGTAGCACGAAGGAACTACAAATTTGGTTTCGTTGTGCAGCCTTGTGCTGTATAATGTCTAATAAACAACCTCGTACCTTGTATTTATTGTTACTAACTTGAGTACAAAAACAATACCAAGGGGTCTTGGGATGAGAATGGGTTGGGAAAGAAGCGTCTGTCCCAAAATGTCAAACTATAGCTTCAAACATTTTAACTAGAACGGGTATTTTATTTTGTAGTACAGTTGCTTTTTTGTGTTACTGTGAAAGACTGGATCGCCTCAGGCCTCTAAAAGCTATTCAAACCAAATACTTAGAGAAGAAGAACATCATTATTTGGTTGAATTGATACACAATCTGTTCTTCTTTAGACACTATGTGAGTAAACACTGATTTACTATAAGAAACCAGAATCATCAGTATGTTTGTTCAGTTTCATTATGAGAACTGCAGCAGAACTTTAGAAACACACATTCGCACTCGAGTGAAGTTGAAATGAGACTTTTGAGAACACATCCATCACTTGTTCCCAGCGTACCCTGCTGTGATGGATTTGTCTGTACAAAAACACTCCTTGACCACCATCATTCACAGCAGAGTGGTAAACAGCTGAGGAAACCCAGACTGACTTCAGATCAGAGCTCTGCTGTTTTCATTGACGCACATCAGACAGGATGGAGGTCTCAGGGACGGCTTCTGCTTTATCTGTGGCTGGAGACTGACAGGAGATGCTAATTTGTGTCAGATAATAATGCTGTTTCTGTTCAGAGTGCATTTGTTTTTCATTTAGAAAGACAACATTAGGAAATAATGTCTTGTTAGCAGCTCCTCTAAGTACACAACAGACTCCTCTCCCTTGTTTCCACCCTTGTTACTGGACACTACTACAAAGATTTGTTAGATACATTTTTGCAATACGGCATTTTGCACGAATCAACGTTCTGCATACTTCTTTATGTCCCATGTACATTTTCTTTTTGCAATAAAGATTTAAGGAGGAAAAAAGATTCTGATTATTCTGACATCACATGAACGCACCATCAGTCATCCAAAAAATTGTCTTTATCTGTGTCTTTTCCTAAACACTTTTCCTTGACCTCGATGGAAAACGCCACGAGATCAATGAAAGATGTGAAGGGGAATTCATAAGTACTTAGGAAAAGACAACCGAGGTGCAAAGACAATCAGAGTGCACTTACACTAAGCTAAGTAATTATGTGACAGAGGATGTCACTGACGTGGGTCTGATGTGGTAAAACTTTCTATATTGAACAGAGATTCAGCTGGTAGAGATGGACTGGATATTCTCGTACAATTTATGATTACAACTTGTGAAAAAATAGATAATAATCAAAGGAAATGTTAAAAATAAAGAAGTTGATACACTTTAATCAGGGGTCACAAAAATATTCTTTAAAATATAACTGTTTAATTTTTATGTTAATGTGACAGTGTGTACACATTTAATAAACCAGTAAAAAAATCAAGGCTGGAGCTTACTTTATGTATGTGAAATCGGATGTGTCACGTCACTCAAAAGTTTATCATTACATTTGAGTTCAGTAATAACATTTTTAGGCAAAATAGTTATAGATTGTTCCATGTTGGGGCGGCATGGTGGTGCAGTGGTGTGGTTTCAAACCCTGGTTTCCCCGGCCTTTCTGTGTGGAGTTTGCATATTCTCCCCGGGTGCTCCAGCTTCCTCCCACCATCCAAAGACATGCGGACTGAGTTAATTGGTGATCCTAAATTGACCTTAGGTGTGAGCGTGAGTGGTTGTTTATCTATGTGTGGCCCTGCGATGGACTGGTGACCTGTCCAGGGTGTACCCCGCCTTTCACCCGATGTCAGCTGGGATTGGCTCCAGCCCCCCGCGACCCTGTACGCAGGATAAGTGGTTGACGATGGATGGATGTTCCGTGTTGTTAGACAAACTTCTTTATGTCCCTTTAAAAAACTGACAAAGAGAAGGGCAATAAAAGTGCCTTTTATATCTAAATTCTGTCAATACATGTGGAAATGCAGTGATGAAACTACAATGATCTGATGGAGGACATGTCAGTCATGTTGATCGTTTATGTGAATGGGGTCGCTTTAAATGTTGCTGCCGCTTATCTCCTTTAGTTTCGTAAAGGACGGTCCAATGTACCTCATGTTAAAGGAGATAATAAAGGAAGCACTCTTCCTTAGCATTTAGAGATTTCAACCACCACATAAATACTTCTGGGTTATTTCACTCTGTTACTGTTCGACTGCAACCGGAGCCTGTTGCTGGCAAAAATAAGAACTTTTTGTGGACGCCATTTTGACTGGTGCAATTTCCCCGAAGGAATACGCTGCTGGCTGAAACATCTGCTGCACAGATTCAAAACATTATACAACCAACATATGTGTAAAAATAGAGGAATCATCCTATAAGTACACCCCCACAGAACCCAGCATGACTGGTGACTCTCAGTCCGGAGATTTTGATCAGATTTTAGTGTTGGATTGATTTAAAATTTTAGGAAGGCCATGAGAAGCAGTTGAATGCTCCGGGAAATGCTCCTAAGTGGAGATAAGATGAATATGTTTTTTTACATTTACTCATTTGGCAGACACTTTTATCCAAAGTGACAAAACAGCATACAAGCATCAACAAAGCGTCAATACAGCACGAGATCTACAACTGACAATACATACTAGTAAGAGCTGACAGCACGTACGGCATCAATGGGGTAAATACCTAGGGAAAGAAGTAAGAGAAACAAAATAGTGCAATCAATACCAGAGAATTGTAAGGGGTTAGAAGAAGAAGAGCAAAGGAAGTGCATGTTAGGAGTTAGAGGTGTTACCAGAGGAAACGTTCTCTGTAGAGTTTTCAGGAGCTTCTTGAAGTTAGAGAGGGACGCCCCTGCTCTGATGCCGTGTGGTAGCTCGTTCCACCATCGTGGTGTCACAGATGAGAACAGCCGGGACTGGGATTGCTTTGTGTGAAGGGATGGCAGAGCCAGGCGGCGTTCGTTGGAGGAGTGTAGCGGCCGAGAAGGAACGTAAACTTGTATTATGGAGTTTAGGTAGATGGTGCAGACCCAGTAGTCACTCTGTATGCAGCATCAGTGACTTGAATTTGATTCTGGAGGCCCCCGGGAGCCAGTGGAGGTCACACAGTAATGGAGTGACATGAGTCCTTTTGGGCTGATCAAAAACCAGACGCGCCGCTGTGTTCTGAACCATTTGTAGGGGTTTCACCGCACAAGCTGGAAGACCTGCTAGGCGGGGATTGCAATAGTCGAGGCGAGAGGTAACCATGGCCTGTACCAGAAGCTGGGTGGCGTACTGAGTGAGGTAGGGCCTGATTTTCCTTATGTTGTGTAAAGCAAAGCGGCACGACCGAGAGACAGCAGCAACATGGTCTGAGAAGGACAGCTGGTCATCAATCATGACACCCAAGTTTCTCACCACCTTGGTTGGAGTGTTGGTTGAGGAGTCCATTTGTAGTTTGATGTTATGGTGGATAGATTGCTTGGCTGGAATGACCAAGAGTTCAGTCTTAGAGTGGTTTAGTTGAAGGTGGCAAGCCTTCATCCATGCAGATATGTCCCAGAGACAGTCCGTGATCCGCGCAAGGAAGTTGGGTCGTCTGGCAGGAAGGATAGGTAGAGTTGCGTGTCGTCAGCGTAGCAGTGATAAGAGAAGCCGTACGAGCGAATGATCGGCCCCAGTGAGGTGGTGTAAATTGAGAAGAGAAGGGGCCCTAGCACTGAACCTTGGGGAACCCCTCTGGATAGGCAGTGGGAGGAAAATAATTGTCCTCGCCACAAAACATTGTAGGAAGGATTTTTTTGTCAAACTGCTGTTTCCAAAGTAAAAAATTTTACTTGCATGCTCGTTTCATACGAGTGTGTTATGTAAGAATCTGTTGGCCGAACACGCACCTGCAGACTTGTTAACTGCTAATTTGACAAACTAAACTTAACTCCAGGTCTACATACTTTGCTTTTTCCAGAGATGTCTGCTGCCTTTAGCAATTGATGCTGATTTGCGAAGATCCTCTTCATGTTTGTAACAGAAGCTCAAATCAACACGTTTTCATTTAGTGTCACATCCCTGGACATCAAGGAAAGGGGACTGAGGGAGTCATCATCCAGAAGTAGGCACAGCCTCCCACTCTTTAATTAATTTGTAACAGAATCCTGAAAAACTGCTATAACAAAATAATAAATCCCTTTAAAACTCACAGCTTTTAAATGAATTTGTCAGGATTCTCCCTTCACACGTCAGCAGCTCGTCTCTGTAAAAACATCTGACTGCTGTGGTTGTACCAGGTTGGCACTACAGGTTTGGTTTTCAATCTCCAGCTTCATTTCTGTGGTCTGATAAGATCATTCAGCCTCCAGGCGACATCGTCACTTCACGCTAAATTAAACCACTTCTCCCATCACTGCGAGGCTCTCCACCAGTATCCTCCTCTTCTCCCGTGTCCCAAAAACCCCTGCTGTCACCTGTCTGGTAATTGACAGATGCCGCACAAAGTGCTGAAGTGTTAATGGCTGGCCTGGTTCAGCTGCCTGCAGATCAATAACTCATCTGGTCATATTTATACAGTACATACAAGAGCTGCCAGCAGAATGAATGAATGATGAGTGCTGAAATTACATATGATCGAGACAGCTGGAGAAAATGTGACTGAAAAGAATCTAAAATGCAGTTTGAAGTCCTGCAAAAGGTTATTATAGTTTGTGTTTTTTCATTAGTTATTTTTACCTTTTTGATTTCATTTTAGTTTAGTGTTTTTTGTTTTTTAAATGCTTAGTTTTAAAGCTTAGTGCTAGTCTTTGGGACTAAGATAGATTTCATTTCCACCAAAAATACTAGCCTCATGTCAGCCCGATGAAAGATAAACAAAAGGCTAACATCATTTTAGTTAATTTTGCAAACAGTCAAAACCGTCTTTTTGTAAAGCCTTGTCTTTTTATTTCAGTTAACTAATGTTTTTTCACACCTTGTCTTTGTTATTTCATACGTTTTTGTTAACAATAACCTTGCTGGGACAATAACAAAAATGCAGAATAATGGCAGCCCTCAAAGACACACATTGTATTACAGTATTATCATTTTATTATTTTATTATCAAAAGCTGAAGTGACCGTGTACAAACTGATCCCATTTGGTCCTTTAGAGCCTCGAGGAAAACTCAAGACATCAATTCTGTAAAAACTTTTTATTTTACAAAACAAAAATGTAGGCCAGAGATTTTTTATTCAACTGTCATGAACAACAAACAAAAAAAACAAAACTAAGCTCCGAAGGATTTAGAAAAATCTAAATGATCTTGAGACAACAGAAATCCAGGGACCGTCCCCTCTCCCACTCAAGAGTCTCTTTGAGTCCCCTGGTTGAACCTGGGGAACTACTTCTTGGCGTACGTGATCTTCATGGCGCAGGTCGCCGTGATCCTGAAGCCCTGCAGCGCGTCTTTAGCCACGCCCGCCTGCGTGTCGCTTTCAAACTCCACAAAGGCGATGTCGTGTTTCCCCGGGACGAGCCGCACCTCTTTGAAACCAGGAAACCTGCAGAGGACAAAAATACAGAGGTCAACACACACACACACACACACACACACACACACACACACACACACACACGTAGTCAAGACAGTGAACACAGCACTCACTGGTTAAACAGCATGGAGAGCATCATCTCATTGGTCTCTTCAGGAAGGTTATTGAGGAACAGGATGTAGTTTGGTGGGTTGTCCGGCACCTGAGAAGCCAACAGAGATCCTGATCAATAATCTGTTGAAGGCGGGTGGACATCACACCCAGTGTGACTGCTTGGCATATTATTCATTTGTCTGATTTAACCCTGAGCTACATGTTGTTTGTTTGTTTGTTTGTTTGTGTATATATTCAGATCCTTCACCTAAGTAAAAGTACCAATAACACACTGTAAAAATACTGTTACAAGTGAAAGTACAGTATTGTGATTTACTCAGTATTGCCGCTGAGCTGCAGCTCATTTTGATCTATATTTTGTATCAGACTGCTACTAATAATAATTTTCATTATGAATTCATCTGCTGATTTTCTCCATTAATCGCTTGATTGTTTGGTTTGTAAAGATTTTGCCTTCTCAGTAACCCAGAGCCCAAAGTGACACCTTCACAACGCCTTGTTTTGTCTGACCAACAGTTCAAACCTCAACATTATTAACAAACATTCAATTAATTAAAAAAGGAAAAAGAGCAAGGGACCATGATCAACGATCAAAAGAGTTTCCAGTTCATCTTCTGTCAGTCGACTAATTGTTTCAGCTGTACTTGTATAAACTGTTGGAGTGGAATTTACAACAAAACGTATTCTATAAACTCTTCATGTGTTTCTGTGTAAAAAGCTTCATTTGCAGAGTAACTACTAAAGCTGTCAGTTAAATGTAGTGAAGTAAAAAAGTCCAACAACACTGAGATGTAGTAGGAGAAGAAAATACTCAAGTAATGTACTTAGTTAATATCCACCACTGCACATAGTGGCATAATTGTTCTACATGACTCCAAGTCCCAAGTATGGCCTTAGTTGTGATCAATGCAAGGGATCAAAATTATGTGAGAAAATAAAAACACTGCACACATTTGCTGTTGCAGTAAGATCTAAAAGTTTTGGTATATTTGAACAATATTAAAACATCATCCTGGTTTATTCCTTTAAAAAAAACAACCCGATCGAACCAAAATGTTCAGTTTGTGCTCCGGTCGACAGTCTTACCTGCGCTGCAGGGGAGTGCACAGGTGCTGCTGATCCCTGCAAGCAAGAAACACAAAGGATGACGGTGAACAACAGGTAGGACTACAGAAGCACAGACTGCGTTCAGAACAAAGTTGACCAAGAACAGGAGGGTTCAGTATCACAATTTTGATTAATTCAACAGTAACAGTGCTCTGATCGACCTTCTGAGAGGACCATTCCAGTGGTTTTGTTCCGACTTCTGATAAAAGCATGTTTCTCTCTTATCAAGGAAAGTCAGGGTGGACTGAAACACTTGCATTAAAACGGCAGTACGACGGTGAATCAGATGTCTGTTAGTTAATTCGGTGTCAGCTTAACTGGAGTTTGTGCACGTTAGCTTAAAACGTGCAGTTTTCATAATGGCACATGCTCCGTATTTTCCCTAGAAGAATGCCCGATGATAGTGTCAGGATATGAAGAGAAGGCTAAATCTAACACTGTGGCGGCTGAAAAATTCAGGTAAGGCTTGTTTTGTCAAGGAACCAAATCGCTTCCATTTACGAGGCTGCAACATCACACACACTCACCCCTCTGCTGTGCATTATGCATGCGACAGAAAACTTCCCAATAGCACTTAGCAATTAGGAAATACTGGTGATTTTAGCCAACAGATCTCCATTATCTTTGCATCAGGACTTCAGAAACTTATTCTAGAAGAAACGCCAGAGTGATTTGGATTTTTCTCAGATTTGTAACCCTTACCAAGTCTTTTTTGGACACGTAAAATAGTCAATCTAAATATGTGAAAGCATTTAGGATAATTCAGTTATACAGATGGGCTACATCTTAACAAGTGGCCCGTTAATTACACTGAACAAAATCATAAACTCAACACTTTTGTTTTTGCCCCCATTCATCATGAGCTGAACTCAAAGATCTAAGACTTTCTCTATAATAATAATAATAATAATAATAATAATAATCCTTATTTGTAGAGCACTTTTCAAAAACAAGTTACAAAGTGCTTTAACAAGTGTACAGAACAATACAAAAAAAAAAAAAAAAAAAGATAAGAGCATGAAAATTTTATATAAAATTAGTAAAATACAATAAAATAAAAGGGATAAAATAAAGTCAAATAAGATCGGGAAAAGCTCTCCTATAAAAGTATGTTTTAAGAAGGGACTTAAAAGAGTTCACTGACTCAGCTGACCTGATTTCCTCGGGCAGGCTGTTCCAGAGCCTCGGGGCCCTGACAGCAAACGCTCTGTCCCCTTTAGTTTTCAGTCGAGACTCTGGAACAGACAACAGACCTCTGCCCGAGGATCTCAAGGTACGTGCTGGTGTGTATGGGACTAAAAGTTCAGAAATATAACAAGGCGAGAGACCATGAAGAGCTTTAAAAGTGATCAATAGAATTTTAAAGTCAATTCTAAAACATACTGGGAGCCAGTGTAATGAAGCTAAAATAGGGGTAATGTGGTCATATTTCTTTGTTCTGGTTAAAAGCCTGGCAGCTAGTTCTGGACAGTCTGGAGTCGATCAATAGATTTTTGGGTTAAACAAAAGGCTGTTGCAATAATCTGGGCGTGATGAATGAAGGCGTGTAAAATGGTCTCGGTGTCCTTAAAAGTTAACATAGAAATATAGCAAAAATTTGATCTAAGTTGATAAAAACATGATTGAACAAGCTTTGTGGTGTGCTGCTCGAAATTTAAATTACTATCAAACCAAACACCAAGGTTCTTTGCCACAGGCTTAATGTGATTTACTAGGGAACCAGCAGATGGCAGTATTTGATTTGCCATCTGCTGGGACCCGATGACCAGGATTTCTGTTTTGTCTGAGTTCAGCTGGAGGAAATTATTTTACATCCATTTTTTAACTTCACAAAGGCAGTTGTTAAGTGAACTCAGCATTCCAGGGTCTGTGGATCTGACAGGCAAGTACATTTGTGTGTCATCAGCATAAATATGAAAAGAAATGCCATGTTTATGGATAATATGTCCAAGGGGAAGCAGATACAAGGAAAACAAAACCCCTGAGGCACACCATATTTAACTGGACAGAACGAAGAGACAGTTGTTTACAGACACGCAAAACCTCCTGTTTGACAGGTAGGATGAAAACCATTCTAGGGCAGTACCAGAGATCCCCACCCAGTGCCTCAGTCTGTCTAACATGATGTTGTGATCAATGGTGTCAAAAGCAGCGCTAAGGTCCAGGAGTACCAGGACTGAGCACATGCCTTCATCAGCAGACATTAAAAGGTCATTGGTGACTTTAAGCAGGGCAGTTTCAGTGCTGTGGTACTTCCTAAAACCAGACTGAAACTTTTCAAATAATTTGTTATATGTATGTTCTATGTACACAAAAGGCCTGTTTCTCTCAAATATTGTTCACAAATCTGTCAAAATCTGTAAGTGAGCACTTCTCCTTTGGCGATATAAACCATCCACCTCACAGGTGTGGCATGTGGTGTGACTGCAGGAATGTCCACCAGAGCTGTTGCCCGTGAATTGAATGTTCATTTCTCTACCATAAGCCGTCTCCAAAGGCGTTTCAGAGAATGTCAGTACATCTAACCGGCCTCACAACCGCAGACCTCGTGTAACCACACCAGCCCAGGACCTCCACATCCAGCATCTTCACCTCCAAGATCGTCTGAGACCAGCCACCCGGACAGCTGCTGCAACAGTCGGTTTGCATAACCAAAGAATTTCTGCACAAACTGTCAGGAACCGTCTCAGGGAAGCTCATCTACATGCTCGTGGTCTTCACCGGGGTCTCGACCTGACCGCAGCTTCGCACAGCCATTGAAGAGGAGTGGACTCGAGACCTGCGCAGGACATTTTTCTTGATCCCGCTCCTACTGATTTTGTGACCATTACCGCCCACACCCGCAAACATTGTGACATGCAGAGTAAAATTAGGATACAAATGTTTGGGCTCTGCTCAACATTCAGAAAAAAAATGACAAATCATTGCATTCATTTGTCAGTAACAACTGAGAAGTGTTCCAAATTTCAGACTTGCCTTGGTCTTGTATTGTAAGCCCGTGTGACGGAAGCCAGCGAGGCTGTGCAGTGAGTAAACCTCACTCCCCGACATGTTAAGAAACGCACTGGCGACTGACGCCACTGCCCACGGGGTTTAGCATCCTCGTAAGCGTGTCCGCCTCCCGTACCCAAGGTTGCTGCTTCGAGTCAGGCCTGTGCAGTACATTCTCAGAAGCAGCCGCATACACTCACTTTTATCTTCTTTTCAACTTCGTTTGTTGACTCCATCTCATCAGTGCTACTGCGGGACCTGCAGTGTATTTTTTTAACCGCCCGCTCCCTCCCGCAGCAGAGTTAAAACCGCCCGCTCCCGTGCAATTTGTGTTGGGTCCCGCGGTATCCCAAACCCAATGCAGCTCTCTAGAGTGGACCAACACTCCACAGGCCACAATCAACAACCTGATCAGCTCTATGTGAAGGAGATACGTTGCACTGCATGAGGCAAATGGTGGTCACACCAGATACTGACTGCTTTCCGGACCCCACCCGGATCCCCCAATACAGTGAAACTGCACATTTTGAAGTGGCCTGTTGTGGCCAGCCTTAGGCACAGATTTTGACAGATTTGTGAACAATATTTGAGAGAAATAGGCCTTTTGTGTACACAGAGAAAGTCTTAGATCTTTGAGTTCAGCTCATGATGAATGGGGACAAAAACAAAAGTGTTATAATTTTGTTCAGTATAATTAAGATCTCCTCCCTATATCAGCAAGGAGGCAGGACTGCCTGTATGAACGTGATGCTGTTGTGTTCAGAATAACGGCATTTCAGCTGCAGCCCAAGTCATGATGAAATCTTAACATATTTCATCCAGTGGAATATTTTAATTGTTCTCATTAACACTGAGTGCAGATGTGGTGTGTAGTCCATGTATACAGGGTAATGTCGAGTTAACCACAAAGATAACTGCTCGCAGCAGTTTAGAGATGCAGCGTAAATTGCCATGACAGAGGACCTCGGGTAAAACTGATCCACCTTTCGTAGTACGGGTTAATCGCGAAGTTACACCTGAAGTTACCTGGATAATCCAGTTACCTCTATTTGTAGTACAGGCCACTGGTGTTAAACTGAGGCACAGCTAATACATTTTCATTACTATTTCAAAATGAAAAGTAGAAAAACAACTGTTTAAAATCTGACATTAGTGCACGGGTTTCACAATAAGATTAAATATTCATGGTTAAATGGGTTTAAGAACCACATTTCCCATGAGGTGCAGCAGTGAAGTTACATTCTAACATGAATAAGTGTCGACAGCCTCAGCTCCTCTCATCAGAAAGTTATTACAGAGGCACATCTGCTCTGCCTACTCCAAATCTTCACCAACCAATTTCCTGTTGGAAACCCTGTTAGAGGTCCAGCACGTGTGCTGATGAAGGAGACCGACTTGTATAATTTCATCCAACATATCCCGATTTATTCTGCAGTGAGGTGACACGCTGCCTCCCTCTGCTGCTCAGAGAGATATTCACATTCACACACAGATAATAAATGCCAAGAAAGATGATAGATAAACAGGTTTTTGGAAATATTTCTTCCAGCCTGCTCCTTGTTTTTCCCTCCTAGATTTATTATTATTATTATAAAACGTTACGGTGAAGAAGGATGCGAACTCTGGTCATGAACACAACATGCTAGGGAGAAAGAGCTGCCCTAAAAACATGATTTTGACAGCTGCTTTATTGCCATTAATCTCTACATGTCATGGATCATGCGGAGCGTCAGACTTCATCTAGCCAGACGGAACGATCTCCTGTCCCTGCTCCGCCCCACTCCCTGTTCGGTATGGGTTGTGTCGCTAGTACGACCAACGCACTGTGTACAGCCACAGCTGCTGTGTGAAGTGTAATTGTAGGAAAATGGATAAATTTAATATTTATTATTATAACTATAGTAAGACAAACATGCCTGATACTTCCACAGTCGGCCCCAGGCCTACATGCTTGCAGCTAATGATTCAGCAGTAAGAATCACAATCACAAAAAACTGAGCTCCCCTGAAAGCTATGTAGAGTTCACCCACTGATGTGGTTGTAAGATTTTTGGAAAAAACACTACGAACTTGAAGCGGCATATCAAGGCGAGGTACGTTAATGTCTCCTTTGTAATAAAAAATGAGAACAAAGCTAACATTCAAATCATCTCTCTATTTTTGGTTCGAGCAGATTGACCAAAATGCGAATCAAAATTATACTAATGAGTTAGAAAAGTCTAAAAATGATGGACAATGACTAAAACTAGACTAAAATACTTTTGAATGATGATGAATTAAAAGATAGAGATCAGATGCTGTGTCTCTGATGTTAAACTCCTGTAAACCTAAACTTGAGGTTGCTGACAGCAGCTTCACTCACCACTGCTGGCTTCTTTGTTAGGCTGGACGCTGACTCCGGAGCCTTCTTCTTCTTATCCTTCTTTTTGTCCTTGTCGCCGTACGTGCCTTTCACCTTGGCAATGACCTCGGAGTCGGTCTTTGCGTACTGTATCCTCTGGAAATCAACAGGACACAAGTCAGTCAGTTAAAGCCCAGCCCTGTTCTGGTTACTGACATCTTACATTTCTGTAGCCGCATGAAGAAAACCTGCAATTAACTTTAGTGTGATGTTTCATAAAAGGTGAGAATGAGAAACATTACAGAGCTGTGTTGTTAAGTCAAACATGTCAACACAACTACATTCAACCAGCATACCACTAAAAGAAAAACAGAAGTCCCCATCAGACTGTCCAGCTGATCAGTGTGAAAACAGGGTGAACATAGTGTCTCGTCCTACCATGGGCTTGTTGTAGAACGGGAAGCCCTGTAGTTGCCTCAGAGCGTTGGTGGCGGCAGTGAGCTCTTTGAAGACGACAAAGGCCTGTCCCCTCATCTTCATGGTCTTCATGGCCACGATGTCAACTACCTGACCGAACTGAGAGAAGAGCGCGTACAACGCCCGCTTCAGCTCTGCAAGATAATAAAATAATCTTTATTTTTAGGGCACTTTTCAAAATCAATATTACAAAGTGCTTCACAAAGGCAGCTAAATAAAACTGACTCTGCCGACCTGATTTCTCAAAGTATGTGCCGACTAAAAGGTCAAAGATAGAGGCCATGAAGAGCCTCAAAAGTAATCAATACAATGTTTTAATCTATTCTTAAACATACTGGGACTCATTATGTATGTATGTATGATGTCTTTTATATGTTTCTAACTTGAACTCTTATGATGCTTCTTGGCCAAGTCTCTCTTACAAATGAGATTAATCATCATCAGATAAATAAATAAATAAAACTTACCTTCTTTCTTGACTTTATCGTTCACATTGTTGATGTAGATGGTGTGATTTGGTCGGATATCCATGGTGGAGTCTGAAGAATCAACAGGAGAGCATGTTAACTGTCATGATCCACACAAATGAGACATAAACACGTCCGGAAAGTCTGATTAAAGCTCAGCCGGCTGGAGAAGCTAACGCGCAAAACTGTATCATCATATTTCCCATCCTAAGTGTTTATTTAAAGTTTAAAGTAGGTTAGATGCACAGTTTAAGCTAATATTAGCATGTGTTAGCTTAACGCTCATTCATAACGTTAGCCTAGCACTTAGCTTTCAAGCTAACTTAGACAAATAGCTAAATGCTACTTTAAAAGTGGTGTAACACAATAGTCTCTTATATGAACACAATCCATAGGTATTTATCACCTGTGCCAGCGGTTCGGTAAATCCGCAGACAGGTGAGGTGAATTTAAAGCTGTATATAAACTCACCTGCTTTCCACTCACACCGCTCATACGAAACACAGGAAACACAAACTGTAACATTCGCTGCTGCTTTAGCGCATTTTACTCTCTACCGCCCTCAGCAGGCTAGGAGGACAACTACAGGCGACATGTGGCATGTTCAGTTAAAATATTGCCGCTGTGAATCACATTATGACACTTGCTGTGAGTACTGTGAGACGAAGTATTCAGATCCTTTACTTAAGTAAAAGTACATATGCCACACTGTAAAACACAGCATTACAAGTAGGCTACAAGGTTAAATTTATTTGTCACATTACAACAGGTAGTAAAGTAGCCTACGGAAGCCCTGGCCATCCATTCAAATATTTTTATTTCCGTTTTCCCGTGATAATGGGATAATTTTCCTGTGATCCATGATAATATCTATCTTCATTTGTAATATATGACACTCTGCTGCCAGTAGACTTGTTCATGTCTGCAATTGGTCATCTGCTGCTAAGACCGCCTATTTTTTGTGAATGCGCTCATGGCTGGATTGGCTTATCCAGTTGATAACCAGCTTCGTGGGACTGCTTATTCTGATCGTGATTGTTAGGGTTAGTTAAGCCAGATAACGCAAAACTCGCTTTGTGGTACAGACCCCTGAATCCAACTGGAACACAGAACAGACAAAGCAAACTAAACAACTGAAAATCACTGGCAACTCAACAAGACAGAACAGACTAAGGTAACAGAAACAGAACAGACTAACATCATGATCAAATAAATAACAAATCCTGCAGACAGAATCCAAGCATGAATTAAACACCTAACACAGACCATATCAAAATAAGATGGAAAAGATCAGAATAATTAATATAACAAACTAATCAAGAACACAAGCAGACAGATAACAAACTAATCAAGAACACAAGAAGACAGATAACAAACTAATCAAGAACACAAGCAGACAGATAACAAACTAATCAAGAACACAAGCAGACAGATAACAAACTAATTGAGAACACAAGAAGACAGATAACAAACTAATCAAGAACACAAGAAGACAGATAACAATCTAATCGAGAACACAAGAAACACGAAAACAAACTAATCGAGAACACAAGCAGACAGATAACATACTAATCAAGAACACAAGAAGACAGATAACAAACTAATCGAGAACACAAGAAGACAGATAACAAACTAATCAAGAACACAAGAAGACAGATAAACTAATCGAGAACACAAGAAACACGAAAACAAACTAATCAAGAACACAAGCAGACAGATAACAAACTAATCAAGAACACAAGCAGACAGATAACAAACTAATCGAGAACACAAGCAGACAGATAACAAACTAATCGAGAACACAAGAAGACAGATAACAAACTAATCAAGAACACAAGAAGACAGATAACAAACTAATCGAGAACACAAGCAGACATATAACAAACTAATCAAGAACACAAGAAGACAGATAACAAACTAATCGAGAACACAAGCAGACAGATAACAAACTAATCAAGAACACAAGAAGACAGATAACAAACTAATCGAGAACACAAGAAGACAGATAACAAACTAATCAAGAACACAAGAAGACAGATAAACTAATCGAGAACACAAGAAACACGAAAACAAACTAATCAAGAACACAAGCAGACAGATAACAAACTAATCAAGAACACAAGAAGACAGATAACAAACTAATCGAGAACACAAGAAGACAGATAACAAACTAATCGAGAACACAAGAAACACGAAAACAAACTAATCAAGAACACAAGCAGACAGATAACAAACTAATCAAGAACACAAGAAGACAGATAACAATCTAATCGAGAACACAAGAAGACAGATAACAAACTAATCGAGAACACAAGAAGACAGATAACAAACTAATCGAGAACACAAGAAACACGAAAACAAACTAATCAAGAACACAAGAAGACAGATAACAATCTAATCGAGAACACAAGAAACACGAAAACAAACTAATCAAGAACACAAGCAGACAGATAACAAACTAATCGAGAACACAAGAAGACAGATAACAATCTAATCAAGAACACAAGAAGACAGATAACAAACTAATTGAGAACACAAGAAGACAGATAACAAACTAATTAAGAACACAAGCAGACAGATAACAATCTAATCGAGAACACAAGAAACACGAAAACAAACTAATCGAGAACACAAGCAGACAGAACACAACCAGATATATAAAATGGGCAGACTGAACGCAAGACAACAGACGGAAAGGACTGAAACCCAAAAGCAGAAACACAAGCTGAATTATATATATATTTTTTACATATCCTACACATAAACTTTTTTGTACATATATACACATATATTTTAAATATACACAAACAATATATATATTTGTACATTTACACATACATATTTTGTACATATACACTTATTTTTTTGTAAATACAGACACATATTATTTACCATGTTTATACTCATTTTCAGTTTTGTCTTCTCCTGGCTTCCGTACAGATGTAATGTTTTTATCAGCTGATTTTTTTTGTCACATGAACGCTAGCTAAAACAGACTAACAGGCAACTTAGCAGTGACCATGGATGTGAGCCGGTTGACGCCGGGACGGCGACGCGGTGTCACCGGACAACGATAACATCTGTCCACGTTGGCGACCCTCTCTTCTCCTCACTATCTGTCTAGTTTAAACTTTTCGTGAGCACTCAGTCGGGTTATCTTTGCGACTTTTGCCCTCTTTATCCCGCTGTGTCTCATGCTAAGCGGTTAGCCTGTTAGCTCATTAGCTTGTTATAAAGCGGCACGTTTGAGGCTAACTGACTGACTGGACCGGACAACAGCGGTGATGTGCGATGGCTTCGGTTCGGGTGGCTGTGCGGGTCCGACCCATGAACAGGCGGTGAGTTAAGCACAATAACACGGTTGTTAAACGCGAACCATCACTTTTCAGCAAGTACAATGTGAGAAAGTGGTTGTTTTTATGATGCTAACTGAGGTCAGTGGCTGTTTAATCCACACAAGGAGACTCAAGAAATGTACTTACTTACTACAGCTGCAGGCGTTTGTAAGGTTATTTTAATAGTGTTATTTTATTTTAACTGTTATGTAAAGTTTCAGTCAGTTCAGGTGGCTGTGTGTGGATGCAGCTGGTGTTTTGTGGTTTTCGTGGGTGCAGTGATTTAAATTAGGAGGCTGACAACAAACTCTCACATGGTTGTTCCTGACAGGTGCAGCTGGAGAGCAAACATGGTTCCCTCTTGTTGAGCCGCTAAACCGTCACCCTACGGCTGTTTTAACCAGCAAAATCTTTTTCAGTAAGATTTTCAACAAAACTACAGGATTGTTTAAAAAGCAACGTGATGGTCTTCGGCTCAAATACTGTAAAAACTTCAATTATAGCCCGCTGGGACTTCAGTCACTGAACTCACCTTTGCACAAAACATTTTCCTTAAAGTCTGAGCTGAGGTTTCCTTTAATTAAATTCGGTTGCACAAAACACCCTTAAGTTTTCTCTTTAAGGTTTCCTTAAAACGTTCACTTCACAAGTATTTATGGTTTTCTCCTTATCTTGGCCTTAAACTTCCGGAATAACTTAAATTTGTGAAACCGTTGCACAAAAAACGAATAATTTTCACTTCAACTTTTAAAGCACTAATCTATTAAGTTAACAAACGCTGAAGTGTAAAGTATGAACATTTCGGTTGTTGGTGCTTGCCATCCTCCGCGGTAGGCTTGACCAAAGCGGGGTATCTCAATGTTGCGGTTATTGCGACAGCCCTATTTAACGTTTTTCTTTTACTAAGGAAACCTTTTTAGGGATTCTGTGCAACACCTTTAAGTAAATCCCCTTGCTAAAGAGAAATTAAGACTTATGTGTCAAACTTAAGGTATTTTGTGCAACCGGCAGATCTTTAATTTCTTTCCTGCAAATCTCTTGTCCAGCAAAGGTGGGGGATAGGCTGCTGTCAAAAAGTTTATTTCAACCAGTATGAATATTACTATTATCAAACTTTCTCTTGTTTACCATTCCGGTAAATCTGAGCTGTTTCCCTAAAGATGAACTGAACTACGGCTGAACAATTAATTGAAATTTAATGAAATTGCAAAGTAGCCAACTGCCTGTATTGTCTCTAAAAATCTAAATCAGTGTTAGGAATATCTGATCAAAGCTTTTGAAGCTTGTCAGTTTGCGGTACTCTGTGCTACAGATACAATTTGATTGCCACACAAACAGAATTTAGGTTCAATACAAAATAAAATGATACCAAATAGTCATACTAACTATTTTAGTAAGTTATTTTACTCTTTTCATCTTGTCTGACCAACCGCCCTAAGCCCAATATAAAGAGGATAAGAAACAGATGCATGATTTCTATGATCAAACAAGTATTGAATTGTTAATTATTACTCACTGTTTAATCAATCATTTGACTGCTCTGGTAATAAACCTTGTTGCGCTCAAACTGAGTGATTTTCCCCTATTTGGGATGTTTTTAAAATTGTTCAGGAACTACATTATAGCAAAAATTATTTGGTTATTAATCGATTAGGATTGACAGAAAATCTAAATGTCAGAAAATGGTGAAAAATGTCGATCAGTGTGTATCCCCAAAACCTAAGAGACATCCTGAAATGTTTTTTTTTTTTTTTTCCAAAACAAAAAGATATTCAGGATACTGTCACAGTCAGATCATTTTTCTTTAAAAAAAAATGACTTGGCGATAATTTGATACACTATTTTATTTTTTATTCAATTAGTTTAGAGACTAAAACTGTTATCATTTATAATATTATTTGATGAAGAAGTAGTTGTTAGTTGCAGCCCTAAACTAAACTCACTGACCTTAAAATCATTTTTTGTGTGTTAACCTCCATATACGACTAATGACACCGTATTGCATAATGTTGTTTGGTTATTGTCGCTCTGAAGATCACGACACCTTTTATGTCCCGGGAAGCTCAGCTGCTCTTTTAAAGTGACAGCGGCTGCACAGATTATCTTTGACTCAAAC
>NW_024040359.1:0-28435 GCF_014851395.1 Micropterus salmoides | reverse complement strand
TTGGGTACAGTTGCTATTAATTGCTGTGTTCCATAGGCTGTTGAGTTCCAGCAAGGGATAAACATGTGTGCGCTCATGGGAAAGTTCATAATTTTCACATTTCTATAGTGTTATATCAGTGTTGAGTTTGCTCCACTTAAGATCTAAAGGTTTCAAAAGGTGCATGTGTGCAAGAGAGGCCAGAGGAGGCATGCAGAAAGCCAGCGGGTCTGCTGAACAGGAAACACAGGAACAGGAAGGCAGCCATTGACCCCTTCCCCTTATCCCCTCCTTCTCTCTCTTTCTAGTTTATGGATGGCTTCCAGATGTACGATCAGCCTGTCAGCCTGATTGGGCCGGCATTGCACAGGCATTATTGCTCAGCCCCAAACACGACGTGCACATGTAAGCGCGGGTGAAGTCCAAATTGTTGCTGCTTTTGTATGCAGTACAGCTGCACTATTGTTCGGCAGCCAAGAGGAACTGTTCAGAAAACTGATTTTTTAGTCCCACTATCGGCCAGAACAAGAAACGGTTACACAGAACCTGATGTGACAGATTATGTTTCCCTTTTAAATATGGCCGTTTAGAGCAGCTGCTGCAGTGTTACGATTATAGATGGATAATTTCTACATAGGCTCCAGGCTTGAACTGACACCTTGTACAGGTAGCTCCATAAAATACACCTGCAAGCTTTACGAGTAAACATGTTTACTCATAATGATTTCTCAAGAGAGGGAGGCAAAGACACTGTGTGAGGTGAAAGGTGACAGGTGCATGCCAGTGCTCTGAAAAAAACAATCAGGAAGTTGGTTATTGTATTTTGGCTACTGCATGGAGGCAATTAATGGACTTAGCCCTTAGCGTCTGACTGACACAATTTGCGTCAGAAATTGCTCTCAAATCTGAACACACAGACCTGATACACATACTTTTACATTCCTCGTGACTCTTTCTGAAGATATATTACCTCAGAGAATAGGCCATAAATATGCTTAAAAATCAGCTTTAAAAAATGCTCCTCATAACTCCAGAAATTAACCTGAAAATCATCATGTTTTTAAGTTTTCTTCTGTAACAAAGTAATCCAGTGATAGCAAACCAGAATTGTTCTCAGCTAATTTGGCATACTTTTAATAGTGCCAATTTGCACTACTTTTTTGAAAATAGCAAATAGCTGATTTTGCAAATATGTGTAAAAGGTTACAACGCATTATTAGTAGAAGACAAGAGAATAAATCAGTTACAACTAAACAAATTACAAAAAGTTTTAGGACACATGGTCACATTTAAGATGCCTCATGCAAACATATAACTTCACTTTTGATCATTTTACATGAAGCTGAAAATAAATGAAAACAGCAGCATAAATCATCAAGTTTATGTCACTTACACTTCATCTCTCTCCATTGTGATTTGCCACCCGGCTTCATCCATCGCTATGCTGAAAGGACATCATTGAGGTCTGAGAGTGCCATTACCTTTCAAGGCTGCTTCAGAAGTAGATCTGCCCAGAGATCTAATTGTTTTGTCGATATTTATTTGTCAGATGAAAAGCTCCTGCGGTCCTGAATGGTGCAGATTTTATTATGGGGAGAACAAAAAAAGGGACACGCCGTGGCAATTTTCTCAGGAGGGGACTCTTTTGTATGTGACACCCTTCACTTCCTGCATGCTGCCGGGGTGTCAAGGAGATGTGTAAGGTGAATACTTCATTTGTAACAAGGTTATACTGTGTCTGTCAGGTGGAAGAGGCCACTTGGGGTCACACACATACATATACTTGCACATAAATACATTCATTCTCAAGAGATGTATGCTCAGCAATGTGTACACACTCACAAACGAGCAAGGAAGCAATCTCAAGCGTTCTCTCTCTTGGCATTTCTTTTGCTTTTGTTAGTTGTTTATAAATCACTGACTATTAAGTCTCTGTAATCTTCCCATGCGAATGAGATTAAAACATACAAGTTCAGATTTTCCTGCCATTGTCAATTTGCGTTGAGTCTTTTGCTGACAAAGGCAACAACTGCCCACCCACAGATTACAACAAGAATATGGCCCCCCCACTTGACAGGTACATCAGTGTGTGTGAGTGTGTGTGTGTGTGTGTGTGTGTGTGTGTGTGTGTGTGTGTGTGTGACGGACACCAAGAAAAAGGCACGGGGCTCTCCTTTCCTCCTCCGCCTGAAAGAATGAATTATTGAGAGTGATGAACTGAAAATAACGTGGGTGAGGAAAGGAGGTGCGCTCCTCCTACACACACTCTGCCGGTCACGGGGCCGGGCCGATGCCGGCACGTTTGCTGAGTGCATCTGGGGAGATAAGATGCGTGCGTGTTTGTAGTGTGTTAAAGCTCTGTGGGTTGAGTTTGATAGAAGATGTTTAAGCGACGTGTGCCTAGGGAAAGAGAACGTGTGGGGTTAAAGTACAGCTTGAAATCTGCCCATGAAGACTGAAGCTTTTTTTTTTGGTGTGTGTGTGTTGTGTTTTTGAGTGTGTACTGGTCCGTCTGTCTGGCTGTTAAAAGGAGGAGGTGAATCTTTGTGTTCCTCTGGCCCTGGCCTTTTATCTTGATGGAAAACAGACAGACAGAAAAGTAAGTTATTCAGACAGTGAACCAAACTCCCAAAAGACTCCTTCTATAGGCCTGTCATGCCCTCTCTCGCTCTCTTTCTCTCTCTTTCTGTCCCTCGCCCATGACCACTTTCACACAGAAACACACATGCACCTGGTATCTATTTAATCTGTTTTTAGACTGCAGGATAATCATCCTGGCTCGGAATTAGTGAGCCATCAGCTTGGGTTACCACTAGAAAAGTGTGTGTGTGGATGTTTGTTTTAATTGCACTGAAATTGAGCTTGCTCTCTTTCCCTCCGATTTATTTTTGAGGGTTTTGTGTATGTGTGTGTGTGTGCCTGTCAGCGGAGAGAGTAAATATTTGTGCAGGAGCTCTGGAGGAGGTCAGGGTCAACGTATGACAGACAGCCCACTGGGAAATAAGACACACATACAAAGGTAGACTCACACATACACACACATACATAAATAGAGAGAATAAAGTAAAGATGGCCAGAAAAGGAGCAAGACAGACAGAGAGGACAGAGACAAAGAAATAGAAATAGACAGGCAGGAGGGCAAACAGAGAGATAAACAGAGAGAGAAAGAAATAGAGAAAGACAGACAGAGAAAACAGAGATGGACAGAATGACGAAGAGGGAGAGCTTCATCCCGTAGTTCCCCTTGGCCGCTCTCAGTAATTGGCTGGTATCCAGAGGACACAGAGTAGATCAGAAAGAAGCCAGAGTATGCTCATGTGCTTCATGTACTGGACATCACAAACCATTTTATATCTGGTTTGACCGTGTGTGTGTGTGTGTGTGTGTATGTGTGTGTGTGTGTGTGTGTGTGTGTGTGTGTGTGTGTGTGTAGGGGTCAGAGAAATAATAGGATGCTATAAACACAGTAAGGGTCTGTCCTGAGGTGTCAATCATGGAGGCCTATGTCTTCTGTCAGGACACGGCTCATGTCTCACGTCCACTATGCAGTCATGTGATCCTGCCTTGTATTTCTCTAACAAAAGTCTTGTAGGCAAAAGTAACCACTGCCACACATTACAATATTTTCTTTAGGAAGACATTATAGTTTTTGAGACACCACCCCATCTGTCGTCTTACCTCTTATGTAATGAACTTTAGTGGTTGAACTGGGATAAAAAGGTGTCGATACTGTCAACTTGTCCTACTCAACTACTAGGCCTAAGTTCCTAACAGTTGATCTTTTCCAAAAACAACTACCCATATGGCCACACACAGTACAGGATCTGACATGAAAATGCATGTGTTCACTGATAATTAGCCTGGCAGGCTATTTTCACACCTCTTCTATGGTCAGATGGATTTTTCTCCATGACAAACATCAAAACACTGTCAGAAGTCTGTACAGTGTCAGAAGTCTGTAAAGAGTTTATTAAATATTTTTGTGATGTATGTGAAATTCATTTACTGTAATTATGCAGTTACATGCCTGTAAATGCCTTCTTTTTTCAAGGACCAGTATTGCCCTAACATTACTTACCTGATATAAATACTATTTATTACTTATTTGCATGTTTCCTTCCTGCCAGTAATACAATTCTGGTGGGGAAATATTACTACTCTAAATTTCTGGCCTTAAATGGTCTAATGGTCAAGCATAACAATGTTTAGTCTCAAATACAGGATAACTCGTAAAGTTAGTTCAGGTGGGTTTTCCTTCCACTCTGACCCCTGATAGGAAAATATCTAAAATGTTACTGGTACCAGTGAGCACCTGCTCTGTTCAGGCACTACAAATTGTGCTACTATCCTGAGTAAAGTCTTTCCTGTTACACTTATTGCATTGCAAACCTGCATAGCCACACAACCGTGGTTCTGTAATGCAAATTATTTTTCAATCATTTTAACATTCACATTTGTTATACTTCTTAATAAGAACTGCATTATACTTGACATGTCTTGATGTTAACTGGGTTAAACTGGACCAACAATTACTGTTTCTTGAGTAGCTATGTTTTTCAAGAAGATTGTTTTTGGAACACACATATATCAAAGTTTTTAGTGTTAATCAAACTATTGATCAGATTTTGCAGTGAGAGGACAGATGGTTTTAGCATTGGGAACCTGTGAGCTACTGTATATATATATCTGTAGTGAGCTCATTGTTATTACAACATTTCTGTTGTGGTGATGATGCCACTTATAGAAAACTGCCCCACAACACAAAAACAAAACATAAAGGCAATGTAATTTTGTAATTGCAAAGTTGCAAAGTTGTTGTTCATACAAAGCAAAAACATGAGGTGTCCATAGTTGAATAATCCTTAGATCAAGAAAGAAAGAAAGAGCAAATTTAATGCAAAAACAGACAAGCATGTTTGCTCAGGAATTGTATGTGTGTCTTGAGTGTGTGCGTATGTTTTGCAGGATTAGTAGTAATGCTGAATATTATGGTGTTAAAGGTTGTTATGAACTCCAGTTAGGGATTAGAGGTTCTCAACAGGGGGCTGGACTATGATGCTGACATCTCTATCCTACACAAACTTCCTCATTACCACACACAAACCGACACACACACACACACACACACACACACACACAAACCCACACACACACACACGCACACACACACACAGACATATTACTTCCACTTATCAACAAGGAAAGTTGTTGACTACACAAACACACTGTCAGTTGGTCATGTTCATCGGCAGCTTTTAAAAGATGCATTTTGCTTTGATAATGCACACCAATGTATAGTGAATCTATTGAATTAAAATGACATGTTTACATTAACATTTGTAATGTTGTGAAGTGCCAGTAATCATATAAAGGGTTTTATGCCCCTTGTTGTGTATGTTTTTTTCACATATAAGGCACAACGTTATTCAATTCGGCCGAAAGCATGTTTCACGGTTATGTACACATGAGCACAAACACACACAAGCACACACATACAGATGCGACCCCAGTGGCCGTAAAGGACGTCACATTCAATCTCGTCAGATTTCTCCACTGACGCTTGATGTATCAATTTTTAAATAGCTGGCCTCAACTAACGCCTGGGTAGCCAACAAACACACACACACACAGGCCGCTCTGTGCTCCAGGAGCTGTGGCACTCGAGGGGTACTAGAAGGGTTCCAGCTTGAAAGCCTGTTGCCATGGTGACCATTATGGAGCTCATCTCCCGTGGGCCAGCGAGCTTTACACAACTTCCCTCTCAAAAGAACACACACAGGCACATGCACACACTCACTATACCCCCCAACCACCCACCCACCCACACAAACACACACACACACACACACAGAGTTTTCTCCTCTTTCTGGCCTTTATGGTAAAGCCGGCGGGGAGCCAATGTTTGACTTGAAGCAAGTGCGACAGAAAGCAAGAGAACAGAGCAAATAACAGTTAAACTAGCAAGAACATTTGAAAGGGAAGTGGAGGAGAGGAGACGGCTCCCAGCCAGGCAGAGGAAGTGTTTGTTTCAGAAAAGTGCAGCTGATGTGATTTTGTATACGTACAGAGCTGCCTGGCTGAATGTAATTAGGATGTAATGACTTTGACTATGTGATATCGGGTTTGTGTTTCAGTGTGCACACTTGTGTGTGAATATGCACAGGCCCTTTTCAACCATTAACCGAACCCACTTCCTGAACTCTTCCGGTATAGTCAGCAGTTTCTGTCATTCACACAAGTTCAGTACGCTTGTATCTTAAACAGTCACTCAGCTCCATTTCCTTTTCCTTTTTTCTTTTTCTCGTTTTATGTGATTCTGAATAAGAACACTATATTTGGGTTTTGCAGTCAAATAAAACAAGCAGAAGCAGTATCAACAGATACTTGGGGGTAACGGATTCGCGATTCTGGTCAATCTGATGAATGAATATTTACTTTCCTTTTACCTTCGGCTTGCTCTCCTGAGGTAAATACCTGGCTATTTAGGTGCTAAATGCTCCACTATGTTCAACAGCTAGCCGCTTTGTCTGTCTGCTGTTTGGTGCTGGGCAGGTCACGTACCGTCACTTTTATAAGAACTTTTTAGCTGAAAACAGCTGCCTGCTCCTGGAAACACAGTTGATATGTGGTGACAGTGAACTAAACCTGTAAAGGTGTGAGCCATAAACCACAACAATGTGTTAAGAGATGCTAAAATGCTCTGTAGAGTTGAGGGGATCTGCAGTTAAGAATTCATCACTACATTACACATCATCATTTGATCCATTGTTAATATAAATACACTGATTAGTGCAACTTTTTAAAGACATGTCCTGGTTGTTTGGTGTAATACACTTATTTATCTATAACTTGTCAGATTTTTTATAATTGATTAAAGAATTTGAGTAGAGTAGAGAAAGAGTAGAATTGAATATACAAGAAATAGAATACAAAAGAATTCAATCACTGTGCAGTGTTTTCCCAAAGGAAACAGTTGGGCTGTTCCCTTTTCAATCAGTGCGTTGTGACTGAGGGTGTGTCTTGAGTAGCAGGACTATATCATATCTAAGAGCTATCGATTGGCATAAATATACTAAGTCTCTCTGGTGACCGGATGAATATTTAATAAGATACTGGATCTGAGGCCACTCTTTGTCTTTAGAAGAAACACATACACACACATACAAGCACCCTACGTACTGTACAGTTACTTTGGAGTTAGCTCCTAGTTCTACAACATAGTTTTTGTGACTAAACTTTTGTGCTCCTGTGTGTCTGCTTTCTGTGAGTGCATGTTTATGTGAGCTCTGTCTTACTGCCTCAGCCTTCTTGTCCCTTTTTCATATCTATGGTAAATCATTAATCATAAGGGAACCAAGTCAAGTAACACATTTCCCATGGGGCAGACACAGGGAGTAGCTTGAGAAAACAAAAAGAGGCAAGAAGAAGGGGGAGATGGAGGAGAGGGGGGACGGGAGAGAGAAAGAAAAGCTGGAGTGAGAACGAGGTGGAAAAGCAAAGTAGAAAACAGCAGATCAGGAGAAGGAAGCGCCACTCAAAGTGGCCAAGCTGCCATTCTTGCAGAAAGTTTTTGATCAGGCAGTTGTTCGGACGCCAGGCCTGGCACGGGGCGCCCTGTCTGTCCTCTAGCGTAGGGGTCCTTTGTGCCTGGCCAGCGCCCGGAGCCAGGACTCTCCGGATGAAACATCCCCAGAGAAAAGCTGCTTTTCCACCCTGCTCCTACAGCCCAGCCAACAAGAACACACACACGCACACACACAGAGTCACTAGCACAGCACATAGGCACCCATTACCTTGGAAGCTGACAGGAAGGAGGAAAGAGAGCAGAAACCCTTTGAGAATTATCACTCCCTTTCCTTTCTTTCTTTCTTTCTTTCCTTCGTTCTCTCTTTCACACCTACGCACACACATCCCCTTTCTGGTGTTCTCTCGGGTCTTTTGGGGATTGTGCTAGTGGACTTTGCTCCCCTATGATGAATGATTTGCCTAAAAATACTGTCTGTATGCGAGCAAGCACAGCGTCCAGGTGGAGGAACTTACCTCCACAGTGAGAAATCACACCACTTTTAGGCCACTTTTCCATTCCTCTATCTGCAGGTTAACCATGGCGTCGGACATGCACGTGTGCCTGTGAACATGTGTATTACAGTGATAATTTACAGCCTTTCTGGGACGTGTAGCTTGACGTGTAGCTTGATTAAATCCGTGACCTTCACCACCAGCACAAGCAATCAGCAAGCCAACACACACGCTCACACATACACACGCGCCGCATACTTAACACTTTCTCGCTGAAAAACGCTCAGCGCACGAACATGCAATCAGCACCTGGCGGAATCTATAGCATCACTGATCAAACATATTCGCACATACACATATGCATACACACAAGGCATATATCGAATTGCATTTGAGACACTCATTTTCCATACATGGGGTTTTGTACACCTTAATACTATTTACCACCTTAGCAGAAAAGGCTTGCAAGGACGGGAATACCAGGCCTACGAATGTATAAATAAATACATGCGTAATCTTTATTCAGATTACCAGAGGGAAAGTCGGAAATTCCATTTTACTGCCTAGGATGCAAAGGGGAAATCATTCAAGTCCCCAATCTACTTCAGCAAGCTGCTCCTGTTGAGCGGTAGCGTGGTTTTCCCTCCCCAGTTTTATGACTCCACATAATGACTAATATGCAGCCAGCGTAACAGCCATAGCAATAGTCATATTATGTTATTGTGATTATTGCTGCGACTGCAGCTGTGTATTTTTGTTCCCTCGGTTGCCTGAAGATCTACAGCTTATATAACGGGAATGACAGTGGATCTGCTGTTGCACCATGTTATTGTATTGTACAATAGGGCCGTCAGCCTGATCTAAAAGTATCTCATATAGACCCAATGTCACAATATATTAAATCAAACTTTGTTTTCTTGTTCTTGCCATGGGGGCTGCATGGCACATCTTATGACCTATCAGTATCTGTTGTAGTACCTCTTTTGTTGCATAATTCCTCATGTCGGTTTGCATTTTCTTGAACATTTTCTACCTTTTTGAGTAACTGTTGCCCTTTATACTCTTCTGACTCTCCTTTATTTTCACACAGTCTTAAAGGTTATTACCGTGCACAACCTTGGTTTTATTCTTGTAGTTTTGACCATAATTTCTTTCAGTTATGATAACGTACTCACCAAATTGAAATCTGGGAACTTCAGACATTTAGACAGGGCAAGAAACATCAGCAGTCGGACGATCAGACAGGTGGTACACAAGCCAAAAATTTAGCTAGATTATTCAAACCACTTTACTTGGAGGTACAACTGAAATTGAATGCAAGGTCTGTAAAAATCCCTCACTGTACAGGAAAAGTGTGTGTCCTCACAACTGCGGCCGGTAGGTTAATATTAATTACTAGTGTGTTGGTTGATAATTGTTGAGCGGAATATACAGTATAAAAGGTGTATTGGCACAGCCTCTAACACAGTGTTTATCTGTCTCCTCACTCAAGCGTGCAGACCTGGTACCTACAAAGCTTCAGCCACAGATGCCTACTGCACCAAATGTCCTCCCCACAGCTCGTCTCCGCAGGAACAAGCCTTTGAGTGTGTTTGTGAGAAAGGTTTCTACCGTGCTGAGACCGACCCACGGGCCATGGCCTGCACACGTGAGTGGCAGAAAACTGGCAGAAACTCAAACCCATGCACATCTCATTAGCTACAGTCATACAGTTCGAAGCTAATTTCATACCACACTGTGTATTCACTGTAGTCAAATATTTGCTTTCGACTGTTTACATTTCTACCTCATAAAATGGCATTAAGAAACAATAATTGAATTAAATTTCATTTAATTAGTTTGCAATGTATTCCTGTAAGAATTTACATTGAAGGGCTGCTCCATTTATTCATTTTTCTATCTATAATCCCTCCATGCATTTTCCTTTTCCTCAGCTGCTATTGATTTACACAACACTAGAGATACAAAAAAACACACACACACACACACACATCCATGTCTGTCAGCTGTGTGGTTACAGTCCGCAGATATCTCAGATGAGAACACTGATATGGGTGATACTCGGGTAGAAATGTGATGATGTTTCTTATTCTTTGTCTGCTTCCCACTCTCAGCCACACACACACACACACAGAGCCAGGGGGATCAGAACCACATCCTCATGAACAGAGACAGCGGAGCATAGAAAGGATGGGGAGGGAAGATTGGGGGAAAGAGGGGGACAGAAAGAGATGGATTGAGATAGACGGAGGAATGTGGGGGGTGGGAAAGGACGGTGACATGGAGGGAGAGAGAGCCTGAAATATGGACACGCACACACGTGCACACACACACCCAAACCCATTATCAAGTTATGGTAGATTACACTCATTAATCGTTGTCACAGGTGAGATGTGTAACAGTTGGTGTTATCAGCTGGAAATGAGTAACGGTTTGTTCAAGTATGTATGGGCACACATGAGCACACATGCGCACACACGCGCACACACGCACACACATGCTGGTGAAGAGCACTGAGGAGGATGGAAAAGGCGAAAATGAGAAAATAAGGAGCAAAGGTGAAAGAATTTGTCATTTAGAGACATGGAGAATGACACTTTAGACACAGGCAAAGAATAGAACAGTGGGGGAAATAGGGGACTATCAGAGGCATATAATTTAAATGTCATAAAAGGCAGATCAGTAGACACAATGATGGACAGTTAAGTTTGGCCGAGGGAAGTGGGGGGATGGAGAGAAGAAAAAGACAGAATTAGCAGGATCAGTCAGCACAATCCTTTAGGAGATTTATGACTGACAGCCTCAATTATCCACAGCATGGCCTCTACCTCCCCACTCCCAGTTTTCCCTCATTCTTTCAGAGAGGCTCGCCATTGGGATGGCTAATCAGGAAAGTCCCAGGCTTTGCCAGCGGCCCCCTGGGGCTCAGTGCTCAGCCAGGACCTGATGAGATGTCAGGCTGAATGGGCATCTACTGCCAAATTTCCATATGGTTGAGATATCTGCACTGTGCTGTGCTTTGAGCAACCACAATCAGAGGTTTCCATAAGAGTGAGACACAACAAGAAGTCTTACCTTGATTATGTGTTGGAGGTTTGTGGTTCGCTCACACTGTCCCTGCTGACAATATTTAAAGTTGATCTGCCAATGAAAAAACACAGAAAAAAGGCCAACATGTAGATGTACTTAATTATTACAACAACAAGGAGTTAGAAGATGGTTGCTAACTTTGGACACAAAGATAGCACCTCCAGTATTTGCTTCTCAATAAGGCCACATTCATTACTTTGTAATGTCAATGCCATATTCCTAGAAGAGATCATTGCATTGCAAGATTAAACCTTCTTCCTGTTCAACTGGTTTGATGGAGGAAAGCTTTAATGTGAAGCAAAAGCAGGAACTGCTCAGTCCGTGACAAAAATAGAAACAGAGAAGCCAGTGAAAAGTGAAGGGTGTACGATCACCATCCAAGTTGGGGATCCACTACCTCCACAAAAGCTTTTGTGGTCCTAAACAGAATTTAACTGAATTTAAACTCAATTTGTTATAATTCCCAAATTTGTATAGGAAATATATAATTTGTACCCCAGACTATGTACCTTAAAATTACACATGATGTCTACACATCTACAAGGGGCTGTGAATCAATCAAATCAGTATAAAAGAAATTAGAATTTTATCTCAATGGTTTATTTAGAGACAAAATGCTCCTTACAGTCCTATGTTAAAAACTCAGTACACTGCTTCAGTTGCAGTTGCTTCAGTTACAAAACTATTTGAAATGTTATTCACATATATTACCTAGATTTTGATCTATGTATCAACATCAACACTCTTCATCTAAAGATATAATAAAGAACATTTGTGTGTCGCTGTGTCTCTGTTTCCTTGAGGATGATTACTGACACACTTTTTGGACTCTGTGATACACTAATCATGTCAGCTGAAGTTCAGAGAAAATTACCCTGGGCACTTTCTATGGATCATTGTCCACTCACTATTTATTGTCTGCAGTGCAGCCCCAAAGAGTATCAGTTAACTTCACGTGGTAAAAACCTCCCTGCAGCTGAGCGCCAACCATTTAACATCATGTGAATTCTCTTAAGATGGATTTAAACTTCGGCTGCGTCATATATTCTCCTGCCGTCGCATTTACAATCAGCCAAGCTCTTTTAATCACTGTCCATTTCACAGCTATTCATTAATCGAGAGCTAAGTGTCCGCCCTCTGGCTGGAGTCAGTTAATTCATTTTTTCAGCGTGAATTCTGTCCTTAATAGAAACTGCAATACATTTTGTAACGAACATGAAGACAGTGTACGCTTACAGAATTTTTTTAGGTGTACGATACAGCTCACCTAATATACCCAGGGTATAGTGTGCCATTTATTGTAAAGGGGAACTCCAACAATTTTCCACATTAAAGTCTGTCTATAGGTCTTGGGGAGTACTACAGCATATGTGAAAAAGGTTGTATAAAGCCTTTTGTGGCTCCAGAAGGAGCTGTGTAAAATAAATTTCACTTGATGTGATGTCACTTGAGTCTGCGCTGGCTGGGGCTGAAATCTGCAAGTTTGAAAATGATAAAATTATCTGGGGGTGGGAAGTTAGAAAGAAGTGAGCTTTACCAAACGTCTGTAGCACACTCCTCATCTCTGCTTGAGAATAGCAGCCCGAGGCTGCATTTGCTGCTACTAGCATAACACACCTGAATCTGTTAGTAGTCGAGTTGATTTGTGGGTAATGTAGGTGGCATGTTTTCAGAAGAAAGAAGAATGCATTGAGTAAAAAAGGCAATATCTGAGGTTCTGCTGCATAGATTTTGATCCTGTTTTTCTAAACTGTCCATTGTGAGCCCGACAATGTTAGAGAAGCACAATACGAAATCTGTGGAGCGCACTTTAAACAGGCCTCAACGATAGACACAATGCCTTAGTGAGAAAGAGCAAAACATTTTGTTTACAAAAAACTCCACAGGGTCAGTTGAAAAAGATTCTACTTTCTGGACAAAAATGTTTTTTAACAAGGTCACAGAAATAAATCTGTGTGCCTCTATCTTCCCTCAGGTCCTCCATCTGCTCCAGAGAACCCCATCTCCACAGTGAATGAGACCTGTGTCACATTGGAGTGGTCACCACCCAGGGACACAGGAGGCCGAGGAGACATCACCTACAGCCTCCACTGCAGTAAGTGCTCAGGTGATGGCAAGAAGTGCACACCATGTGGTAGCAGCGTCCATTTTGTTCCCAGGCAGTTTGGTCTCTCGTCAGCCACCGTGCTGGTCACCGAACTGCAACCGGACTCCAACTACAGCTTCACTATTGAGAGCCAGAATGGAGTGTCAGATTTAAGTCCCACACCCAGAGGAACGGCAGTCATCAATGTCACTACATCACAGACAGGTGAGAGCATACATGCATAGTGGGGGTAATGTCACTCCTAAAAGTACATCTAAATCCCCAAATTTAACTATGAATGTCACAACACCAGCTTTTGTTGAAACAGTGTAATTTGTACAGGTGGCAGGGTGCTTTAAGATTTAAACTGCAGTTAAAACTTGACATCAAGAAGGATTATACAGGATTCCACTTTTAAAGGCTGATAAGAAAAGAAAATAGAACATATTCATTAGCCCGAACTAGGAATTGGAAGGATAGTGAATTGAGCATTTTTCAAAATTGTCTCCTGATTGCAGTGTGCTCACAAATAGTATGAGGCTTTTAACTATAAAAGCACTGCTTTCCTGCATCACTCTGATACCACAAAATGACACCTCTGCCTGCTCATACAATATATAATCACACGTTTTTCACAGTGTGGTACTGTGGGAAATGTAAGAGAAGTGCGTATGACAGGATGGGCGATGACTAATAGGCTTCGTTCTACAGATGTGTGTGTAATAACAGGAGGGGGGAAAGGTGAAAGGGTGTAAGAGGTTGTTAACCTCATTAACATCCCCACATGTCACACGTGCTACTCTGGACTACAGTATGTCACACACACACACACACACACACACACACACACCAGCACAAGCAAATATACACTTTCCACCCACACAAGCCTGTGCCCCTATGTGGGAAGGCAGAGAATCAGTCGCAGGGTTTGCACATTAATAATACGAGCAGATCACAGACCATACACACCGTAGAATGCTGTGATCACACAAGTATGAAACACCTTGTAAGCCCACTCATTAGCAAAATTACATGACACACACTTCAAATATGGGTCTTCTCATTATAGCACAGTAGGAATCCATCTAAATCTGCCTCTTTACATGCTTTTCCCCCCTCATCTCGTTGAACTTTACTCTCTCTTTGGTGCTCATGCTTTTCCTCACTTGTTCTTTGTTTTCCTACAGTGAGCGTTGTGTTGAAGGAGAGGCGGAGCAAGGACAGTGTGACTTTGGCCTGGCAGGGTCCAGAGAGACCCAATGAAGTGATAGTGGAGTATGAGGTCATCTACTATGAGAAGGTGAGAGAGAGACACACATTTTTAAAGGGGCACTCAACCAGTTTGACACATGATGATCAGATTAGTTGTTTTTTTAACAGAAAACCCGTGTTGCAACCTGGTAGTGGGGATAAGCTTTGAAGAAATACTTTGACATTTTTTGGAGGTATTTGGGAGTCATGTTGGGAGGTATTTGGTATTCTCATACTGAGGGTTAGATTAGAAGATCGATACCACTTCCATGTCTGTGTGGAAAATAGTAAGCTATTGCTTGCAGTCGATTTATTTTAGCTCAAATTCTGGAATCAAGGGGAAAATAGCTAGCTTAGTGTCCAAAGGTTAAAAAAATCCACCTTCAAGCTCAAGAATTACCCATTCCATGTAGTTTGTTTAATCCACACAATTTGCTGCTTTACGAGGAATTATTTCGTAAAGCTTTGAAGAAATACTTTGACATTTTTTGGAGGTATTTGGGAGTCATGTTGGGAGGTATTTGGTATTCTCATACTGAGGGTTAGATTAGAAGATCGATACCACTTCCATGTCTGTGTGGAAAATAGTAAGCTATTGCTTGCAGTCGATTTATTTTAGCTCAAATTCTGGAATCAAGGGGAAAATAGCTAGCTTAGTGTCCAAAGGTTAAAAAAATCCACCTTCAAGCTCAAGAATTACCCATTCCATGTAGTTTGTTTAATCCACACAATTTGCTGCTTTACGAGGAATTATTTGCCACAAAATAAAACAGCAGATTGTTGTTTTTGCACCACAGTTTCTATGTATGGATTAACAAAAGACATATGTAACATATGATAATTTGTGAATTTTAAAGGTGCTGGTAGGCAGATTTTGTTACCTTTATACAGAGCCAGGCTAGCTGTTTCCAATTTGTGTGCTAAGATTAGCTAACCAGCTGCTACCTGTAGCCTCATGTTTAGCATGCAGACACGAGAGTAATAATAATATAATAATAATAATAATCTTTATTTGTAGAGCACTTTTCAAAAACAAGTTACAAAGTGCTTTAACAAGTGTAAAGACAATAATACCCAATCTCCATCTTCTCATCTTATTCTCACCAAGAAAGGACATAAGCATATTTACAAAACTGACAAACAATTTCTTTAAATGCAATGCTAAACTCTGGAGCAACTCTTTCACTTGTTTAACTCAAAATGTTTCTTTCCACTCCTTTTGTTCTCTTTAATCTACATGTTGTCTAGGTTCACAGGACTTGAGTTTTGCCTTAGGCATGTCTGTAATGACTACTCATTACGTACACATCTCTCTCTCCAATCTCTCTATCTCTCCATCTCCATCACCATATACCTCCCTTCTCCCCTATTCCTCACACCAAGCCAATTAACAACACATCTGTCGAACAAACCTTGTAAAACATGGCCAAGGTGATGAAATTAAGCCTGTGCGTGTGTGTGTGTGTGTGTGTGTGTGTGTGTGTTAGCAGGCATTAGCAGTAAAATAGTGTTAATCCGTGTTGTAGAGTGTCTTCCATTAGGTAGAGTATCAGCCTCTCTGCAGGGAATCAGCTTACTGACAGGCACACTTATTCTTTATTCATCTACCTACACACATATTTGTAAGTGCGTGCGCAAACACACACACACACACACACACACACACACACACACACACACACACACACACACCTGCAAGGTAGTCGGGGGAATGAAGAGTAAAGAGGGTGTGATTTGGGACTTGACAGATGCTCATGTATAAATGTGACCAAATGGTCCAGTGATGAACAAATGAAAACTAAGTGAGGTGTATGTGGCCCCATGGAGACGTTTAAATTAAAATATTTGAGCTTTCTATTATTTTCAGACTTTCCAGTTTTTTTTCTGTCTCCCTCGATAAGACAGTCCATTGCTCTTTATATAACACTTTTGAGTATTTATATAATTTCATCCCCTTTTTACCCACAATCACTTTATTTCTCTGACACCTAATAGTATCTACTGAACTCTCCTCCTGCTCTTTCTTCCACTTCAGAATCAGCGGGAGCAGAACTACACGGTCTTGAGGACTAGCTCCAACATGATGACAGTGGACGGGCTGAAGCCAGGGACCACCTATGTGTTCAGGGTCAGGGCTCGAACCAATGTGGGCTACGGGAGCTACGGTGGAGAGATTGAATTGGAAACCAGCCACGAAGGTAAAGGGATGAATAATAAATATTTGTTTACTCAGAATGAATAAGCAATTTCACTTTTCCTTTTTTTTTTTACGCATCATCTTGTGTAATTGGATTGCAATTTTTTCATCAATCTTCCTGTTTTCAAAATGTCCCTGAGGTTTTCCGATAAAAATTGGAATAGCAGTCAGTTGCTACACTGAAAATAGCTACATGCCAATTATTTAAATGTATAATATGCATTTCCACATTAAATTATCAAACAAAACACTAGACCTATGTTAAATATTTTGTTGAATTGTGTACTTACAACAATTTCATTCAAGGTAATTGTGCGTTTCATTTACTCGCCTGCTGCTGGCGTCATATCCACTTTAACCCCTCTAAGTGCTATAGTGTAACTTATGGGGAACATCGGATTATGTGTGAGGAAGGAATTTGGCAAACAAGACTAAATATAACATGAATTCAACTTCAATACATTACCTCGTCTGTGGACATGATTTATACCTGAGTCAAGAATCACAAAGATTGACTGCAGAGCAAAGAGTATGGCATATTATATCACAGTGTAGTAAGACCCTGATTCATCCCCCCTGCAGTTTAAATCAATCTGCCAGATGGTCATGAAATAGCTCACTTTTCACCCGAATGGCTTCTTCAGTTCTGTTGTCAGACAGAAAAACCTCAGCAGCCTCACAGGCTGTGTCATCTACATATCTGAACCAGTGGCTTAAAGGTATCCTAATAATAAAAAGTATCAGGTAAAAGGAGACAACCCAATTACACAATGAATCAAAGCAAACATGCTTTACTGGATTGTGAGATTTTGATTCACACCAACGACAGGAGCAAAATCTTACGAGTAGAAGAAGTTTGCACCCACAATGAAAACCATGAATTGAAAAGACAGAAAATGAAAACACCAAACATCCTCAGATGTTATGTAGCCATCGGGTGAATAAATTTAAACTTGACTGGACATCTTACTACCTAGATGATGTTTAATTTTCCCCACCTGCAACTATACTGCAACGGCAGTGCTCTGTATAGAGCGGGATTTTTTTTCCTTCTTCTGCGTAAAGGAGACTGACCACTTGCATTTAGAAATGTATTCTGGACTTATGGTTTGGAGTCAAAAAAAGAGAAATCTATGCCGGGGTCGATCCAGGCCAGTGGGGCCAGGCCTCACAGCTATGGGCATTCTATGCTGCAGCTCTCTCCTAATGTTTTTAGCCTCTCTGTCACTCCTTTTCTCATTTGTTTGCTGTCATCCACTTTCATTATCGCTTCATTATGTGCTCTAGGATTTTCTGCTTTAGAAGCCCCATAATGTGCTCTTCAAAGTGAACATTGATTCCCAGACAGGCAGGCAGAGGGGATAAATCAGGTAATGTATGGCACTGCGCTGTAGATTGTCAACGTAGCATACAACAGGCACACATTAGCCTACTAATCATTCAATAATCAGTAAAAGTAATTCAAAGTAGGGTTTCTATTCCTGTTCTGCAACAAATATCTGGAAGATGACAGTAAAAGACAGAACCCAGGTTGCGTGTCACTGGTGTCTAGTGCTGTTACTGAACCTTCATACAGCAGATTCATATCCGAGTTCAGTGCTCTAAAATACAAGATTCAGCTGACCACGCAGCAAACATTTCAAGGTTATCTAATCAGATCAATTCCATTGATTGTTAAAGAAGGCTGTGCATGTGTGCGGCAGTAAATGTAATAGGAGATCAATGCTTACCTGTGCCTTGCCTAGGGGCTCTAATTTGCCTCTTCAACACACACACACACACGCACACACTCATATATTCATACACATACAGACACACGTGCCTGCTCATGCTTAGCTAAGCCAGATAAATGAGGTATTTGTTTTGAGTAATGGCTCGTTTGGGGTGGCGTAAAAATCAATGCATCTTTGCAGAAAGTTCTTGGCGGTAGCCTTGTTATGTGCAATGTTAACATATCCATTTGGACAGCGCGGCCGAATGGGAATGGCTTTCACGTCCACTCTCATACCCTCACAGGCGATGCAGAGAGGGAGAGCGCTTTTCATCAAGGACCTTACTTACTATTCCACCCACCACCGTCGCTCCTCTCTTTTATCCTCTCTTTTATCCTCTCTTTTACTCGTTTGCTGCTCTCTCTTTTTCCCTCTTCTTCAACCTCTTTTATCTTCTTTTCTATTGCTCTCATATTTCATTCTCTCTCCCTCTTTCCTCCACCACACTCACTTTCCTGTCTGTTTTACTCCCAGACTCTCTTCGTCTTTTCTCCTCTCACTTTCCTCCCGCCGAAAACAACCTCAGCTTCTTTCCATCCTTCTTTATGCTTTTGTTTATTAATCCACTGTGTTCCCTTTGTCTCCTTAATAGATGTTTTTGCTATCGGGGACCCTAACCAGTCCACCATTCTGGCTGTGTCCATCGCTGGGGGAATCGTTCTGCTCATCTTCCTGGTGACTTGCTTCGTTGTCAGCGGAAGGTAGGGTAAAAAAAAAAAAAAAAGAGACACAAAGGTCCTCTAGACATGATCAGTATGAGCTATAAGCACCACAAGATGGGGCGAAGAGCACAGGGCAGAGGTAAAGTGTAGTGTTGGTACTAACATGTGGCAGGCAGCCCGGAAAGGCGCCAGGAAATTTCAAAAACCAAATGACTACCCTAAACAAGTGTGTTTGTAAATCATGTATTTAACACATGGTCATTATCTTTTTAATTTGTTGTTATTATGAACAAATCCCATGAAAAGACCAAAAACTACAAATGTGTCCAAGTATAGGCTGTGTATCCAAAGCCTGATCTCTTTCCTCTATTCCATAGAATCAGAATCAGAAGGAGCTTTATTGCCAAGTAGTGTTTTTCACATACGAGGAATTTGCTTTGGTGATGAGGTGCTTAGACAAACATGCAGCTGACATAAATAAATCTAGAAACATATAAATATGGAATATTTATATACAATGTAAGTTATATAAGAATAATAAAAAGAATCGAGAAAAATAATACAACTATTTGCAGAGAAAGAACAATGTCGCAGATATTTACAAGTGCAATATTCCAGGATGTGTTACGCAAGATATATTGAAACGGAAGAGAATATTGTGTACATTAATACATAAACTGACAATATAACAACGATTAACAATTAACAACAAATATGTGTAATGTGCCAGGTTTGTGTATGATAAGAAATGAAATGAAATAGTATTTACATGTGCAGAGATATTTGTATTATTTGCAAGGGGATAGTGTCAGTGGGGGACCCAGACTAGCTGCAGATGGGAAGAAGCTGTTTTTGTGGCGAGAGGTTTTGGTCCTGATGGACCGTAGGGTCCAGGGTGGGAGGGGTCAGCTGTATTCTTTCCTGCTCGCTTCAGAGTCCTGGAGGCGTACATGTCCTGAAGTGATGGAACATTGCAGCCAATCACCTTCTCTGCAGAGCGAACGATACACTGCAGCCTGCCTTTGTCCATGTCAGTGGCAGCAGTGTACCAGATGGTGATGGAGGAGGTGAGGATGGACTCAATGATGGAGGTGTAGAAGTGCACCATCATTGTCTTTGGCAGGCTGAACTTCTTCAGCTGCCACAGGAAGTACATCCTCTGCTGGGCCTTTTTGGTGAGGGAGGTGATTTTCAGCTCCCACTTGAGGTCCTGGGAGATGATGGTGCCCAGGAAGCGGAAGGAGTCCACAGTGACTGGGGAGTCACACAGGATGATGGGGGAGGGTGGGGCTGGGCTCTTTCTAAAATGCACAACCATCTCCACTGTCTGAGCGCTGAGCTCCAGACTGTTCTGGCTGCACCAGGTCACCAGATGGTCGATCTCCCACCTGTAGGCGGACTCGTTCCCACCTGAGATGAGCCCAATGAGGGTGGTGCCATCCGCAAACTTCAGGAGCTTCATGGTCTGGTGACTGGAGGTGCAGCTGTTGGTGTACAGGGAGAAGAGAAGAGGGGAAAGAACGCAGCCTTGAGGGGAACCAGTGCTGATGGTCCTGGAATCAGAGACATGTTTTCCCAGCTTCACGGGCTGCTTCCTGTCTGTCAGGAAGTCATTGATCCACCTACAGGTGGAGTCAGGTACGTTCAGCTGAGAGAGCTTGTCCTGCAGCAGGGCCGGGATGATGGTGTTGAATCAGAGCTGAAATCCATAATTAGGATCCTGGCGTAGGTTCCTGGGGAGTCTAGGTGCTGAAGGATGTAGTGAAGGGCCATTTTTACTGCATCATCTACAGACCTGGTGGCTCTGTAGGCAAACTGCAGGGGGTCCGGGAGTGGATCAGTGATGGATTTAAGGTGGGACAACACAAGGCATTCAAAGGACATTACCACAGAGGTCAGGGCGATGGGTCTGTAGTTGTTTAGTCCTGTGGTCCTTGGTTTTTTTGGGGACAGGGATGATGGTGGAGGCTTTGAAGCAAACTGGCACATGGCATGTCTCCAGTGAGGTGTTAAAAATGTCTGTGAACACAGCTGATCAGCACAGTGCTTCAGGGTGGATGGGGAGACACAGTCTGGCCCGGCTGCTTTGCAGCGTTTCTGCCTCCTGAATAGTCTGTTGACTTCCCTCTCTGAGATTGAGAGAGTAGGGGAGGGGGTGGAGCTGGCCTGGCCCGGCCCTGTCCCCACTCCTATATGCGTCCTTCTTTCCCAACCATAGCTGTCTGAGTTTGGCTGTAAACCAGGGTATGTCATTGTTATAACTTGCCCCGGTGCGTGTTGGTATACAGCTGTCCTCACAGAAGCTGATGTAGGACGTCACAGCATCAGTAAACTCATCCAGATTGTTGGTAGTAGTCCTGAAAAAATCCCAGTCAGTGCACTCCAAACACACCTGGAGGTCCTCACCACAGCTTTACATAGCTTTAGTTTCTGCCTCTATGCAGGAATCAGAACCATGTCGTGGTTCACCTGATAGGCACTTCTAACTGTGGTGTAGCAGTGATCTAAAGTGTCGACCCGTCCACCCTGTCTGCTTGGACAAAACTGTCTGTGTTTGGGGAGTGCTTAGCTAAGGTTTCCTTTGTTAAAGTCACCAAGAACAATAACAAGGGAGTCCGGGTTTGTATGCTCCACACACAGTATCCGGTCAGCCAGCATGCGCTGTGCGTCGTGCATGTTAGCCTGCAGCAGAATGTAAACACAGACCAGAGTGAATGAAGCAAACTCACGGGGAGAGTAAAACAGTTTACAGTAAATGATTTCCATGATATTCCAGATCAGGAGAACAGTGGAGAGAGAAGAGAGGGATAGACTTCCATTGTTGACCAAAAATGCAAAAGAGCCACATGCTGGCTGACATATTATCTTGTTACAATGCACATGGCTGCTACAGTAAATTGAGAAGGTCTCATTCACTCTGTCCTGCCACCATAAATACTCACTACAGCACCAAATCTTCCACTTGGTGTCACTTCATATCGCTCTGCCTCTCTCTCAGGGATTACATGTGGGTGTGGCAAAGCAGGGCCTCCAACTTTGACATTTAAACTGCTGCCAAAGCCTAACTAAAGGCTGTGTTATTCTGTATGTGGACAGCGTGGACTCCCTATGATCACTCTCTTTGAAGGTTAGGCTGCCGTTAATGCTCAAAGAAGGCCAAAGAGGAGAAGGAGATGAGAGGGAGAAGGGAAAATAAAAGAATGCAGATTGGTGAGAGGCGAGAAGATGAAAGGATTGGAGTTAGGAGAAGGCTCTTTGGACAAAGACGAAAGGGACAACATCAGGAGAGAAGAGGAGAGGAGAAAAAGGGATGACAGGCATCTGTGATTTACCGTGCCTGTAACTGAATGTTTATCCTCCATGAGCTCGGACTAGATTAGCCACATGTTAAGAACTACACACACACACACACACGCAAACATGCACACACTAATGTACACAAGCTAAAAACATTAGTATTGATTCAGGTGATTGCTTATCAGGCTGAGTGCTCTATTCACTATTGACTAGGAGTAGGGGGGATGTAATCAGTGGAGACTGTCCTGTGTGGCGCCCACACACACACACACACACACACACACACACACACACACACACACACAAGGCATGTGAATGGGAACACATCAACATTTTTTTTAATCAGAGGGGAATTATGAGGTTGTATCTGTAAGAAGCAAAACAACCTGTTAAACACAGTGCGCTATGAACACACATGATGACACAAACACACACTAACACTCAACTAATCAGGTTTCACAGGCTGGGGAGGCGTTAACTAGGTTTTACAGCAGGGTCGATGCACTGCCGTCAATTTTAGGCCTCTCTCTTCCTCTGTCTCTATCTATCTTTCTACCATTTAGAGTTGGGGATGCTTAGGGGGAAGGGGTGTTGATTACCGCTTTCTATTAAACAACATCTATACATCTGTCAAAACGTGTGTGTACGTGTGCACAGGTGGAGTGTGCGCTGTGTTTGTATCTGGGGAATGAGGCGAGGATCAAAGCTACATCACAAGAGAGACAAGAGCGGGAGAGAGAGAGCGCGAGAGAGAGAGCGAGCTCACGGGGAGAAAGATAGACACAAGCAAGGTAAAGGAGAGACGCAAGTGGAGGATAAAATGAAAACGTATTAGATAAGCAGTGGGAATGGCAGACTGCAGCAAGTAATGTGTGTGTGTGTGTGTGTGTGTGTGTGTGTGGGGAGGTACATCTAAAATGTGTTTGTGCCACTGGAGAGCTACATTTTGAGAAGAAAGAGGAGGAGGCTTGAGAGAGATGGAGAGAAAAGGAGATTGATGGAGGGAGGAGGAGAGCCAGCGGCACAACGGGAAGAAGGGAGAGGTCCAAAGGAGCAAAAGATGAAAAGGTAGATTATAAGAGTGTTTGAGAGAGGAGGAGGAAGAGTAGGAGAGATGATGGGTGGGCGATTGCACTGGTAGGTGCAATAGGAGAGTCATAATACAGGTTTTGGAGGAACTGGGAGAAATCTAAAAATAAGGATTTGGTCTCTCTCTTCTCTTGTTGTCCATACCTCCCTCTTTTCATCTACTACACCTTCCATCTTATCCGTCAATCAGTCCATTTCTCTTTCACCCCCTGCTCTCGTTTCACTCCATTCAGCGCTCTCTCTGTGTCTGCTTTTCTCTTCATCTCGCCCGCCTTTGGCTCTCCAGCTTTCATTTCCTGTTCCGTTCTTGAAATTTACATTTGGATGAAAACCCTCTGTAATGTATCAAGAATCTGATGTATTTGCTCAGGCCAGTTCAATGTGGACCGTGATTAAAATTGGAACTGAAATGGACACTAAGAGTCATCCAGGGTTGAAATGATTTCCCACCGGACACTTGTAAGGTCAGCTGTTTAAATAATTTCCACAGTAGACACTAGACTGGAGAGTGCTGGAGAGCTTTTTGTTCTTGTTTTACACCTAGTTCACCGCTTGAACCCACAATCCTGACCACATTCTGAACACCTTTATAGCAGGGTTTTTGAATCACTACACTATAAAATATGCCCATAGTCTCTCTGTCTGTCTCACATATACCCACTTCCTGCAGCCTTTGCTGGCAGGGTACTGAACAGCTACGCCTCATAAACGGCCTGATTTGCAGGCCATTCTGTTCTGTCCTGTTCTCGTTTAATAAAGTGCTGTTATGCTATTGTTACTGCAGGAGGGAAAACATGAAAAAATGTCGAAAGCTCCTCAGACGCAGCACGGCGCTGACAAATCACACCAGTTATTGCTGTGTGCGTGCCATTACTGCTCTGCGAGTTAATGCGTGCGGGTGTGTGTTTGTGTGTGAAGTTGGTGCTTTTGTCCTCCTGAGGGTGCTTTGGCAGGCTGGCAGGTGCGAGTGATGGGAAGCTCGCAAGCGACTGGCATAGCCATGGATTCAGCAGATGGCCTTTCACTCAAAAAAGCGCTCTCCCTTTCGGTTCTTGCTTTTTCACACTGCTTGTTAAACACGTTACAGCTTCTGCCTCCCAGCATCTGTGTGTACGTGTGTGCACCTCTGTTTTGTCTGCAATCTAATGATTCTGCAGCCTTACAACCATCTTCTTTCTCGAATAGCTGCAGGCCTTGGTTATGTGCCAGAATCCCGTGTGTTTTTCTATGTTCATGTTTTTAATGTGGGAGTTCTGGGTGAGAAGTCAGTGTGAAGTTGTTCCATTTATGTGATGCCTCTTTGTTTTTTGTTTTTTTTTAAAAGCCTTCTCATCTACTATGTGTCTCAAAGTCTGCCTTTATGGAGTACATCTGTTGTCAAAGCTGGAGATATTCAGCAGGGAGTCAAGGACCGCAATCTGTTCAAGAAAATGCCTGAAAATCTTATAATAATTGTAAAAGTGATTATGTGGATGTCTAGTTAGTCTTTCCACAGAAGTAAGATCAAACAGAACTCTATTGATCACCGTCTTGCAGTGTGGTTCAGTTTTTACCCACGACAAAAAGAAGAGAACGCTTTCCAGGAGCCGTCCCTTCAAGCATAGTTTTCAGAGAAAAACATCCTTTTTGGAGGAGAGTTTTGAATAATAAAGAGTGAAAGGCAGAGAGAAAAAGTCACGTTGGATAGTGAGATTTCTTTATAATGTGGCTGATTCTAGCAGAAAGACTTCTCAGTCTCACTAATAGAGAGCTGTAACAGCTCTATCCTTTTTAACACAATAGCTTGTCCTGTTGATGTCATGTTTGTGCGCGTAAGCTCTTTTACCTCCGCAGCATCTGTTGTGCAGCCCAGGGTTATTCTTAAAAACTTAATGACACAAAAGAGGAGAGGAAGGATGGAAAGGGGGGGGGTCGTGTGCTGATGGAAACATGCTGTTGAGAGAGGAGGGCAGAGTTAAGGGGTAGAGAGAGAAAGAGACTTCTGAGAAACTGAAGAACACTAATTGAGTGTAAAACAGCAATAGTGTGTGTGTGTTTGTGTTTGTGTGTGTGTGTGTGTGTGTGTGTGTGTGCCTTCCTGCATGTTTGGATTACAAAGGCAATTTTTTATTTAATTAACAACACCAAAGACTAAAAGTAAGAAAAATTGGTGAGGGTTTTTTAGTTGTGGGAAATAATAAAAAAAAATCACACGCTTGCTTTTGAACCACAAATTAACGAAAACAGGAAATTGAAGGAAAAAAACGGAACATAGGCACAAATAATGGACCCATGTTTGCCATAATACTTATGGTGAATTTAGTAAAGGTAAAATTCAGCCAATGCATTCCCTTCCATGTGGGTGGTGTTGGTCTGTTTGCTTGATAATTACGATTTGGCAGCCAGGAGATTCTGTGTAAACCAATATTAAACAAAACAGGCCGGTTTGGGGAAGTGTGTGTGTACATACATGCAATGACGATGATGTGTGTGTAATGTATTAGACAGATTTGTATGTGCTGCTTGGATGCTGGTGCTTTCAATTTATGGAGCTAAGCTGTAGGTGTTGCTGAATACAGCTTTGTCTGCAGAATGCCTAGAAAGTACTTACAAACAGTGCAATAATAGCAGCTAGTTGCCGCAGGTGCAAAACTGTTTCACACAGGCTTTATGCATGAGCAGATGTTGCAGCGGGTTTGATCAAATGTCCAATAAACATCAGACAAATTCAAAAACTGTTTTTGGTTGGGGTTTTAATGTTTATAGCGTATTATTGTAGCAGATACATTTGTCGGATACACACACACACACACACACACACATACACAAGTGCACATATTATGATCATGACCTAATCAGGTTGTGTGTGTGTAGTAACATCATTAGGGGAATTAGTTTCACACTGATCTGTTAGCAAATATCAAGATACACTTCACTTAATGATACAGATGACATGCTCCTCTGCCTCATCTCTCTCTTTCGATTTCCTCTTATTTGACCTTTTCACCGGGTTGTTAAAAATTCTGCTACATTACACCAATTACCCAGCTCCAAACCTCACTGCTTCTCCTCCACCTCTCTCCTTTCCTTACCTTTCATTTCATTTCCCTTCCTTTTCTTTCCCCCACTACCACTCTCTTTAATGAGCTAAATGAAATGTTTCCAAACAGGGTGTTAATGAAACATAGACAGATTTACTAGTCATAACTCTTCAGCTAATCATTTCTCCTTCCTAATAATTAGGCAGAGCTGAGTAAATCTTTTTACACTGTGGTCAGAGAGCGCTGAGCCAGTGCCAGACACGGCCAAGACGGAGAGAGAAAGAGAGGGCCAGAAGAAGAAATCTTCCTCACTTGTGTTCCTAAGCGCTCTCGGTTACAGACTTTTTTGTTTTTGTTTTTTTTTCGTGGTCATGCTGTTTTGACTCTTAATTAATTATCCTCAATCAGCTTTTATAAACCTAATAGTATATTAGCACCCACGCAGTGAACGCAGTTTGTTTTTCAGGTTGATGAACGATATTATTAATATTGCTGTGAAATAATGAGTGTGAATTTCATCCATTGATTTCATTCCCAGTAATTATTTTTTATTTAATAGCTTGATATTAAATGGAATCACCATTATCATGAGTAATGAGGAGAGCAGATACCCACAGCAGGGTGTGTGTGTGAGGTGGGGAGAAAGGAGGATAGATGTGTTATTTCATTGTGTCATGCCGGAGGGGTGACTAATGATTTACTGATTTAATTTTTCTAGTCATTCTGATTAGCAGTGGGGGAAAAAAACAGGAAATGAAAGAGGAGAGGAGAGGAATGGAAGACAACATTTCTGTATGAATGATCCCTCTCTGACTCTTCCTTGTCTCAGAGTGTATCAATTTCTGCTCCCGTCTTCCAGCCAGCAGCCGGCCTCTAATCCTATTAAAGGTGGCCAGTCATATAAAACAAACTGGGCGGTACCACGCAGCTCAGAACTACACACACTTTATTAGATCTCTTCGTGTCTCAGGTTAACATTAGTCCAAGGTTATACACTTGCATGAAGACAGTCTCTGTCTCTCTTATATCTTGCCTCTCTTTCTGTCACCAATCGTCCACACAACTTTTGTTTGTCTTTGGTCCGTCTCTTTGTCCCACTTTGTTTTAAGGTTCTTCCGCCATGCCTGTTCACCCTGTTCTCTTCTCTTCAGCCTTTAGTGCATAATCAAGCTTTTTATTCTGTCCTGCCAAAATTTCCCCTCGTTTGATCACTTTGCATCTCTCTTCTTTTCTGTCACTATGTGTTCTCTCGATTTTCTCATTCCGCACTCTTTCCCCTCATCTTTTTTTTTTCTGTTTTTGCTTTAGCCATCCGCACTCTCTCTTTTTCTCCACTTCATACCCTCCATACATTTTTTTCTCCTTTCTTCTTTCCCCGCTTTTCCTCTCTGATTCAGACGGGGACTTTAGTGGCTCAGCAGACTCTTTCTATAAGAGAGAACTTGGGAACTGCAGGCTGTCACGGCCTTAAATACGTTATATCAGAGAATACAGTAGCATTTGTGTGACATGATGACCACATCTGTATCTGACAGAAGTCATTCTCTTAATTCCACACTGCACAGTCAAAGCTTGAGCAGCACCAGCAAACTAAAACGACAACAGAATCACTGAGTAGTGGGTTTAATTGTCTGAGGAAGTACAAATCGGTGCAACTCAGTGCAGTAGATATTGTCTCCCACTCTTTATAGCCTGGAGTTAGACTGAAGGGGAAATGGAAGCAGCATAAGAGCTTGAGGCTAATAGACCAATAAATGAAGACTTGGCATAATAGTGACAATATCGGAATAAGGAGGCGGCACATTTTGTAAGATTATACATTATACATGACAAGGACCACCTGGATTTTGACTTGCTACCAGGCAACTGGATAGCCACTATCTTTAGGTCTATTTGCCACATGCTCACACAATGTGCGCAGTGAGATGCAGGGTCGCTGTGCTAAAAAGGGCTAGTGTGCAGATCAGAATCAA
>NW_024040358.1:0-19736 GCF_014851395.1 Micropterus salmoides | reverse complement strand
TAATTCTGTGATGTTTCATAATTTATTGCCTATTAATACAGGTGTGTTCTCTTCTTCATGTTTACCTGAAGATCATCTGTGGTTGAAACATTACATTACATCCACATGAAATAATAGTTTGTCTTTTGTGTGTGCATAATTTGGTCTGTCTTCATCAGCTACACCATGAGCATGACTACCCTTACGAAAAAAAGTTTATTCAAGTGTGCTATTAGAATACTTGTTTTAACTAAAAATAAAGAGTGTGCTTTCAGTCTACTTTCAATATCCTTTGCAGTATATACTTACAAAATACTTAAGTATACTTGGCTATACTGACAAGTATACAGAAAAGTCTAAGTAATTGGCATATACTTGTGCTTATCATTTGATCAAGATATACTAAAGAAAGTATTCTTTCTGAATACTGAAAGTTTAAGTGTACTTGGCTTGTACTTGTGTTTACTCTTGTAACCTTATTAAATAATTTTCACATGAAATGGGCTTCTTTGAGGTAATACTCCAGCAAATGTTTTACACACCATCTTTTAAACTAACATGCTCAATTTCATGGTAACAGGTCAGCTTTGGGGTGGAATCGCTTAGAGTAAGTGCTTAGTGCAGAGGTGGAACTGAACCTAATCTTTTATGTAGTGTTATTAACCCACACAGAAACAGATAATATTTGGCCGATTTTAATGACAATTTTGTTCATGGTGTGAAAGGAGCCATACACCATTACCAGTTCATTATATACTCACAGTACATGTAGTCTTAAAGTTGGTTAAAGTAGTTTTGAAAATATCATCACAAAACATCATCTCATTATGTACTAGGCCTACATAAATCATTGGCTACAACACTGAATATGACTCATGACTCGTTTAGTCCCTTCATATGGATTTGGCAAAGGTATAATGTACATTTTCTCAACTATTTCGACAACAATGCATTTCATTGTTATCATATCAGGCCAGATGGCACTGAAGTTTCCAGTCTTCTTTACCTCATGTATGAAAGTACTCTTCACATTTATTTGTGAATCTTTACATAAAGGTCTGCTGATTGAGCAAGTACCTCAACTAAAACACAGCAATGTGGTACATGCACAGATGCAGGGCTTTGATGTGTACACTTTTGTTTAAAAAGACTAAGATCACTGTCATGTTTTATCTTAAATGATTTTATCTTGTCTGCAAATCTAGATTTTTGTTTTTAACTGAATCCTGGTTGCAAATGAATGACTATAGCCAGCTAGCTGAACTGTGTCCGCCTCAATATGATTGTTTTAGTCAACCGAGGGTCAGTGGTCGTGGTGGTGGGCTAGTGAGCGTGTATAGGAAAAATTTTATAAGTCATCAAGTACGCTGTGATGAATTTAACTCCTTTGAAGTTCTCACTCTTAAAGTTGGAGGGCTGCAACCTATCATATTTGTTATAATTTATCGCACCCCAAACCGCCGGGAGGATTTTTATCAAACTTTTTATTAATTAATTAATTAATTTAATTTATTAATTTTTATCTACTCTGGTTTTAAATTATGACAGAATTGTTCTTTGTGGCGATTTTAATATTCATGTTGATGACCCCAACAATGTTAATGCAACTAACTTTTTAAATATGGCCACTTCTTTTAACTTCAAACAACATGTCAAAGGGCAAACACATAACCGTGGTCATACACTGGACTTGGTTTTTACCCTGGGTGTCAGCATTTCCTCTGTGGAATTAGTGGACATGACCATATCTGACCACAGATGTATTGTTTTTAGCTGCGATTCGCCTGTTACTCATGCCGCCTCACCAAGTTCCGTGTGTTCTCGCATCTTCAATGAACAAAGTGTTTCAAAGTTTTGCGCATTCTTTCAGAGCCAAAGCCAACACCTGTCTGATTCCAACACCAACAATCTGGGATCACTTCAATCATATCTGCCTGTCGTCACTAATATACTGCTCCTCTAAAGGTTAGGCCTACGTCTAAAGCTAGTAAGCAACCCTGGATAAATGACAGCATTCGCAGCCTAAAAAGGGAATGCAGGAAAGCAGAGCGAGATGGAAAAAATCCAGTCTCCAAGTCCATTACCTCAGTCTGAAGGATTTATTAATTAACTACTAACATGGTTAAGGATGCGAGACACACTATTTTTCTGACTCATTACTACACATAAACACAATCCCAGGTTTCTGTTGAAGACTGTGGATCAGCTGGTAAACCCAACCCCTCCTTGTGCCTCAGCTGGAAGTAATGATGACTGTGAATTGTTTTTATCTTATTTACCAATAAGGTGGTGTCAATCAGAGCCTCTATTACCCCCGCGGCCTCTTACTCAGAGGTTCCTCACCAGCAACAAGAGAGTTTTAAACAGTTTATCCCATCGACTTGTCTGAGCTTTTAAAAACAGTATCACAAATGAGAGTGTCCTCCAGCCCACTTGATGTAATACCTACAAAATTTTTACTGAAAGTAATAGATTCTGTTGGGCCCCATTTGATCTCTGTTTTCAACAGCTCCCTATCTACTGGTTGTGTCCCTGATTATTTTAAAACGGCTTGCGTGAACCCACTTTTAAAGAAACCTGGTTTCCCTCCCACATCATTTTAGACCAATTTCAAAACTGCCTTTTATTGCAAAGATTTTAGAAAGAATTTTGTCCAAACAACTGCCCACTGTACTGGAAAATAACAAAATATTTGAAAAGTTTCAGTCTGGTTTTAGGAAGTACCACAGCACTGAGACTGCCCTGCTTAAAGTCACCAATGACCTTTTAATGTCTGCTGATGAAGGCATGTGCTCAGTCCTGGTACTCCTGGACCTTAGCGCTGCTTTTGACACCATTGATCACAACATCATGTTAGACAGACTGAGGCACTGGGTGGGAATCTCTGGTACTGCCCTAGAATGGTTTTCATCCTACCTGTCAAATAGGCAGTTTTGTGTGTCTGTAAACAACTATGTCTCCTCATTCTGTCCAGTTAAATATGGTGTGCCTCAGGGGTCGGTCTTAGGACCCATTTTGTTTTCCTTGTATCTGCTTCCCCTTGGACATATTATCCATACATGGCATTTCTTTTCATATTTATGCTGATGACACACAAATATACTTGTCCGTCAGATCCACAGACCCTGGAATGCTGAGTTCACTTAACAACTGCCTTTGTGAAGTTAAAAAATGGATGTCAAATAAATGTTTCCTCCAGCTGAACTCAGACAAAACAGAAATCCTGGTCATCGGGTCTCAGCAGATGGCAATCAAATACTGCCATCTGCTGGTTCCCTAGTAAATCACATTAAGCCTGTGGCAAAGAACCTTGGTGTTTGGTTTGATAGTAATTTAAATTTCGAGCAGCACACCACAAAGCTTGTTCAATCATGTTTTTATCAACTTAGAAATATAGCAAAAATTCGATCTATGTTAACTTTTAAGGACACCGAGACCATTTTACACGCCTTCATCTCATCACGCCTGGATTATTGCAACAGCCTTTTCACCTGTTTAACCCAAAAATCTATTGATCGACTCCAGACTGTCCAGAACTCAGCTGCCAGGTTTTTAACCAGAACAAAGAAATATGACCACATTACCCTATTTTAGCTTCATTACACTGGCTCCCAGTATGTTTTAGAATTGACTTTAAAATTCTATTGATCACTTTTAAAGCTCTTCATGGCCTCTCGCCTTGTTATATTTCTGACCTTTTAGTCCCATACGCACCAGCACGTACCTTGAGATCCTCGGGCAGAGGTCTGTTGTCTGTTCCAGAGTCTCGACTGAAAACTAAAATGGACAGAGCGTTTGCTGTCAGGGCCCCGAGGCTCTGGAACAGCCTGCCCGAGGAAATCAGGTCGGCTGAGTCAGTGAACTCTTTTAAGTCCCTTCTTAAAACATACTTTTATAGGAGAGCTTTTCCCGATCTTATTTGACTTTATTTTATCCCTTTTATTTTATTGTATTTGACTAATTTTATGCTCTTATCTTGGTTTTTTTTGTATTATTCTTTACACTTGTTAAAGCACTTTGTAACTTGTTTTTGAAAAGTGCTCTACAAATAAGGATTATTATTATTATTATTATAAGTCATTAATTAAACACAATGTTCCATCATTCAAGCATGCAGCACTGTTGTATCTTTTCTTTAGTCTGTCATACTTATGACTTATGACTGTGATACAGAACTCCATCAACCAAAAAACGGTTGTAGGACCAGAAGCAGTTACTTAGATTTCCACATAACTGAGTAATGGCAAGCCTATATGAAGCTGTGATATTTTCTTGCAAAGGGGGATGCCCAAAACCCATGACACTTTCATTTAGTACTTCACATTTTTCTGTTCTTCTCTAAAATAAAGTTTTTCAACAAATGATTGAACCTTTGCACTTTTGATAGTATGCTTTGCCTTTTCTGGTAATTCTCTCCAAAACAGCTATCTAGCTATTTGTGAAGGAACATACTGTGTTCCATGAAAATACTTCAATAGAGTCCCCATATTGGATTCAAAAGCAAAGGTTGATGTTGCCCATAATGGACCCCAGTGTTTCACACTTTGTGTGATGTGTGTGAGCAAGTGTATGTTGAAAGTCATGTGGTCTTTCCCGTATAGTCTTTGAAATTCAATGACAAATTTTTTAAGAGCCAGTTCTGACATCAGGATGCTTCTAGTCTTGATCTTATCCTGTAGTAATGTATATATGCCAAACACCAATAGGAACAAATGATTCCAAAATCTGCTAGGGAGTATGCCTTTTCTGTACAGGCAGAGCATAAAAGAGTAGAAATGCTCGCCACTCGGACGCTTTCCAGAACTTCCTTTCACTCACTGACCTTGGTGTCCTAGTTATCTCAACAGGAGGTTTTATTTTTACAAGTCGCAAATCAACCTCTTCACTTTGTTTGCCAATGTACCAGGGGGTTTCACTGTTGTTGTATCAAACCACAACGTAGTCAGTTGCCGAGTGACTCCAAGGCACACATTGTGTTGATATTCAGGAATGAAACCATTGATCATTTGGAAGTGACAAAGCTTCATTAAAGGAGATGGCCCTTTGACTTCAAACACTGGCTCATTCACTGTAGCTGACATTGCATGACTGAAATGATCTCTCTCCTTTCGAAGTGGGGGTTCAGGTCGATCATACGGATAGGATTTACCACCTTTGTGATAGCAAAAGTCACAGCCGTAAAAGCCATTAAACTGCTTTGTGTTTCGAAGCAATGGACGAGCCATCGAATCAGAGCTACAAAGCAGCACAAACACTTTGGATCCATGATTGTTTCCCTGTACGTCTTGCCATTCAATCCCTTCAGTCTCTAATAATGAGGCCTCTTTAACAAATGGTGTTAGTAATGTTAACATGGATGGTTTACTTGGGCCAAATCATAATGCTGACATCAGAATATGCTTTTTCCTCACTTCTGGTTCCAGTTCAATTACCTGACACTAATTGGCCAAATGCTGCATTTAGAACTTTTAAACACTGGTGCGCAATCACAATTCCAAATAAGCGTCAAGTCATCTTTTCCAAGAATGCCACTGTCACATAAATTTTGATACTCTTCACCAGACTGTATGTCAGAGAGGACCCCAAATGTTCTAGTTTTTTTCATTAAGACTGACACCATGCTCTTGCAGAAGTTGCTTAATCTGTGCATACAGGGGCAACACAAGAAAATAAAAGCCATTCTTTAGGTTTGCATTGGCATCAAATACTGTGTTGCCAGAGTCACATTGGGAGGGACAGTCTGTGCTAATGCCAAAGTATTTAAAACAGCTTTCACAATAAAAGTGAACTTCAAATTTAGATGAACTTCCAAATTCTTTGTGGAAAATGTAATGTGAAGATGGGATCAGACCTGGAAACATTATGTTAAACATTTCCAGTAAGTGAGTAAGTGCCTCGCCGGTTAAATTGTGCCGTAACAGATAGGACATCAGCATCAATACACTTTCTCCTTTTGAAAGAGGTGCACCAGGATACAAGGGCTTGTCACCAGTATCTGCTGTGTCTTCGCTAATTATCACGGTAAGTATCAAATCGTTGTTTCTTTTGATTTGTGCTCCTGAGTGAAAGTTGAAAAACCTAATGGTTAATTGTGGTTTAAACTCTTCTTTATGGTCAACATGAGGCCAGACAGTGGATCAATTCACAATTCTGAGGTAGACCATCCATCCATCCATCATCAACCACTTATCCTGCGTACAGGGTCACAGGGGGAAGCCAATCCCCGCTGACATTGGGGAAAGGCGGGGTACACCCTGGACAGGTCGCCAGTCCATCGCAGGGCCACACATAGACAAACAACCAAAGCTCAAAGCTCAGTCCTTTTTCTTTAACAAAATAAACATCTTAATAAAAAAATAAGTCCTAATTCTTTATGATTTAAGTAAACAAAATGAACATTTGTTATATTGTTATTGAAAAAAGTACATTGCGATAACTATAGTTTTATTGACCAGCCCTCTTAGCTATCTGTGTGTGTACCTATACGTTAAACTTTGTAGAGCCTAATTACCCATACATGATGTGACATCAGTCCTAATGGTGGGGAAATATCCTTACTAGTTCTCTTCCATACAACTGCTGTCATCACTCAGTTTAAAGTGCTCCCACAAAGCTAAGGGCTTCATTGTTTTCCCTTTGATGTGAACTGGAGTGTTACGTTCACTGCTGTCAGTGGAGATCAGGAGCGTGGAAAAAAACTCAACAATTGAATCTCAAAATTGAAAATCGAATGTCGAACGGTCAAGTATTTGGAACCAGCCCTACTGAATTCCACATTTACACACAGTGTTATATTTAAAATAGAATAGAGAGCCTTGCACTACTTCCTGGTTCCTCAACTCTACCTCACACAACTATAAAATAAGGTGTCAAATAATGTAACAAAATCCTAAAACATGATTTCTAGGCAACACACTGCGATTTCCCCAGGTGATTTACACACAGCAAATAGCTTTCTATCTTTCCATGGGAAATAGCTAGCCCATAGCTATTTTATATTGACTATTATTGCACTCATTTCATGAACCGGACTTTTTTACATAAGCTATTACACTAACTACTAACACCATGTCATTGAACCACTTACTACATACCTCAGAAAATACAGATGTGTTTTCTCCACTAGTGTTGCCCTCCATCAAATCTTCACTGTCCACATCGTTTTCATCTTCACTCCTTGCAGCATCAAGCATGTTTGCTCTGATCGGTCATGCTCGTTCTGCAGGTTAACAACGTAAAAAGATGACTTGAAAGACTTAATTTAAAGGGTATGCATTTATTTAGTAAAGATAAAAACTGTGCAATGCACATTTGTGTATTTACCTCTTCAATGTCAGTATCCAACAGGCTACTTGTGGAGGAGTTTTCATTGTCCACTTCATAACAGTTTTCACTGTTGGAAGCAAAATTCAAGTCATCTTCTCTGTTTATTTGGTCATCCTCACTGTCGTTCTGAAAGTTAACAAGGGAAAGAGAAAAAAATAATTTGATGAATAAAATAATCTCATTGAATTTGTGCAGGTCCTCTGCTGCCACTGGCTTGGTGCATATTAGGAGAATACCAGGAGTGGGAGAATGGAGTTAGGGTGGCACTGGACAAAAAGTAATAATGTCAACATAGTTGACAGGGTACATCCTCTGAGAAGCATGAATGTGCTAACCGCATTCCTCGTGTCATCTTCTGTGTTTACTCCATCTCCTTTATTGTTGTTCTAAAGGTTAACAAAGGAAAAAACATGAAGGGTAAAATGCCAAGGAACATTTCAAGAAATGACAGGCTTGTCTTGTACCACAATTAATAGATATTAGATATTACTGTTTATGTGCAGGAAACTGTGATATGAGAATAATGGTAAACATCTATTTGACAACTTGAGGACAAAAGTGGAATGCTTATAAATATGTCTATATTTATTTAATGAGGTAGCTAGGTCTGAAAAAAATCCAATTTTGATCAGCAGGAAATTTAATTCTAACTTAGATAATAAATTAATAGTTTTAGTCATTTACAAAGTAAAAATACCAAACATTAGCTGGTTATAGCTACACAAATACTAAGAATTATTTGCTTTCCCTTCTTTCATATCATTATAATATTAAAAAAATGTAAAAGCCTTTTCTGGCTGCTGATCTGATTCAGGAAGCTATTTGAAGAGATCATTATAGGCACTGGGAACTTCTGGTGGGTGTTTGTCATTACTATAACATTTAAATGATTAATCGACAATGACAATATTAGTTGCAGTGTCAGCCTGATCATCATTCATACTGACCACATTTAGGTAACTGTCATCACCATCCTCATTATTTGAACTTGAACTGCCATCTTCTTGGCTTCTCTGCATTTGAGAGACAAAGAGACGTTTTAGTCATATAGCTATTTGTAACGTTACTGTTTGTAGACACTTCATTATGCATACATTTAAAATGAAGCCTCATCTTGATAGATTAGCGCAAGACCAGCAGTAAATTACAACTGTCCTGTGTAATCTGACTTTGAACAGAAATAAAAGTGGTCCAAAGTAACTTACTTTTGCATTCCATCTGAACTTAGTTCTCCTTGGTACTGCGTCTGTGCCGCGCAAGTATCTTTTGTAAGGTCCAAGACGTTTTGCCATTAATTCGCGTGTTGTGCACGGCTAAAAACATCTGCTGTTAACGTCAAACTGGACCGAGAGGTAGCCATATAAAAATGAGGTAACATTAGCCAACTACAGAAGCAAGCTAAATCTCCCGCTTAATCCCAACATGCTTTTCGATGCAGTTGCGCACCTCTCGCGATAGCAGGCCGTGCGATCCGTTTGCACCGTTTGCGTCAAAGAGCTGTGGTTCGCGCGCATCTCACCCAACGGTACAGCATCTTTGAAGTTAACTAACGGTCGCGGTTGCCAAAAACAAACATAATTGTCAGTGATAACATTAATTATCCTCCACAATGACATTTGCGATATATTATTTCAAGGACAAAACCGTGGAAGTTGGAAAATTGATTGGATGAGTGTTGAAGACCAGCAAAAATCTTCAAAAATGGTCACAGAGTGCCCCAAACTGGAGGATGAAGATGGACGGATAAATGTTAAGTGGAACAAAGGCAAAAAAAGAAAGATGGTCCGGCCTTTTTTCCTGCTAAGGTGTTAATGCTCGGGGGTAAGTTTGCTAGCACTTAATCTGTCACCTAGCTTAATGTTAATGGTTAACTTCAAGGATTAGCATAACTGGGTTTGTTTTGTGTTTTTGGATACTAATAATTTAAAATTGTGGATAATGTTAATTTAATATTGCCAACAAGCTGTCTGTTAGGGAGAGCTTAAAGACATAGCCCAAAGACCCAGTCGGGATTTTAATTTGCTCAGTGTAATTTACACAAACTCTTTTCACAGACAACTACAGTGACCTTTGCAAGAAGAGGGAGGAATTCATAAAGGGTGAAGACATCTGGAACCAAACACTCAAGAGGAAGACAAAGCCAAACAGTAGGTGGATGAAGGATGTGGAAGAGGAGGACGAAAGGCAAACAAAACAGGTAAGTTAAGTTAGTTTCCTTACTCAATATTGATGTGAAGAAAACTTAAACTGAAAAGCAAAAGCATATTTAAATGTAATCAAGGTTTAGCATCTTAGTTTGCCATTTTTATGTCACTAATTACAAGTAATGCCATTTGTTTTTTTCACTTTTATGATTTCTTTATGGTAGATGCTTTATGATAGTTATGAAAGTTTGCAAATGTGGTAATATTTGATTTAATACTAGAAGTATTTCACCATTTCTGATAAATAAACATTTGTGATTCTTGTTTAACTGATATTTATTGATGGGGGGGTACATCATCACAACCTTTAAACCCTCAGAATTTAAACAATAATTAGCCAATATTAGCCTCAAATCTCTCTTTGTTTGTTTTTAGAATCACTGTTATTGCACATACATGCTATTCATAGTTTTCAAGTGATGTCACATTCAATGAAAAACACTCCCTTGGAGAGCAAAACTGACGTTCTTTTTCACTGCCTGCCAACCAGGAAGCAAGTGATGCACTGTTACTATGAGTTTTTCACTTTTGCGTTGCCAAAATGCTGGATGGTTGTTGTACTTTCTGATGCACAAATCGAGGAAAACACAAGCCCGAGCTGTGTTAGGTGAGGGATTCCCCACAATGTAAACGAAAACATTACCGCAGTCGAGCGGCAGCAGGGACCTGGCGCTTTTTAACGATAGAAATATGGCAGCGGATGCTGGAACATGGATTGGAAGTGCCCAATACTTGCAGTTTGTGTTCGTAGCTTTCTTTTTGAGTTAAGAGATGATCCAAATAAATGTAACTGCTTTTGCGGAGTCTCTAAGGGGGAGTCGCGGCGTGAGCCGTTGTGTTGGTCTGTTGTTTTGCCCTCCAGGTACCGCAAATGTCACGTGACTGAAAACTATGAATTAAAAAACTTTCAATTGTCATTTTGACAGCAAAAGAGCAAATGGCAATCTGTACCTCAAAAGAGACGGCAGACCAAATGATTGAAGACCTGAAGAAGGAGCTGGTGGCTAAGCGAGCATCTTTAGAGGTAAATTATTTAAGTGATTCATTGAAGTACTAGTTTGTATGTGACTTTGCTGGTAAAGAGGCTGGAGACTAACTTAAAGACATTGACATTAAAGATTGCCAGTCAATTTGGACCAACACCTTCATGTTGCCTAATGGGTGAACGCTGACAACATTCCCCCAGTATCCACCAAGTCATATAAATTGGAATGTTTCCTTGGTTCATTAAATATTAGTGAAAGCCTTCGAAAAAAAGCACAAACTTGTCAAAAATTGTCCTATTTTTTTTTTATTAAATATAATCAGATTGCATAAAAAATTCTTAACATGTCTTATATTAATCTCGCTGAAACCTGCAGACAATCTAAGCTTTTGTACCCTGGTCTTATAATCATTTATATCTTCATTCTTTTAACAGAGCTTCCGGTAGTAGTAACAAAGTTGAAAGAAGTAATTGAAAAAGTCACACACCAGACCTCAACTTCTGCATCCAACTGGTCAACACCAACAGCATCTGTAGACTCACCAGCTTCTGCATGCGTTTCTCCTGAAGTGGGGTCTGATGATATGGTAACTAAATCTCATACATAGATATGTCACAGTCCATGTGTCAATATGTTGATTATAAAATTTGTCGGTAAATCTATAACGACTTGGCAGTGACTATACACATTACCTGGAAAATCTACATATTCAACTGTGTGGTAAATGTGCATGTTAACTGGTTATTATGTATTGCCTAACCAGACAGGAAACCAAGGAGGTATTCCCACTTTTCCCACTGGAAAGTGTAGTGAACAACGGTGTGGATTTGTGCATTTTACATTGAATAAATTTGGAGCTACCCTAAATTCCTTTCTCCTCCCCAGAGAAGAAGGGGAGGGGTCAAAGTTGCTTTCTCTAAGTGCTATCCCGACCATAAAACTGGCACCTTTTTGATTCCGAAGCTGATAACGCGGGGCCTGACTGTTAAACTGACAAAGAGACACGCACCAGCCATTGGCATCTCCCTGAACAGCCAATCAAAACTGGCCCCCCACACACGTTTCCGTGGCAACTGACCTTATTCTTTGTTTTATTACCACATCAAAGGGATACTCCTTGTCTCACCTAAGTGTGACATAGTCCAGACACTGAACTTTCAATGTAAAACGGACTGCAGTCTCCAAAGACTCAAAGCATTTAATTAAATCTTTAGTTACCTGATTACGTTTGCCTCTATTTGAGTAGTTATGTTAACTGTTGTTGCTATCTGTTGTTGATATTAGTGCTGAAAAGAAGTTACTTGTGCAGTGTTTTTATTTTCAGCAAGACACTCCTTCATCTAATGTAATCCAAGCTTTCCTCATGTAACCTGAGCTCCCCCAAGTGGGCGAAATAAGTATTACATGCCCTCATCGGAAATGCCGTTAAATGTATAAATATCCTGACCAATAATGTGACAATTGTTTCCTGTTACCAAATGCTTAGAACAGTACAACCGTTCAACCATTGAGGTTCGATTGTGGAAAATGTTTGATTATAATACGTGCAAATAGATTTCTTTTCTTTAGACATTAAGTTTAGAAAGGCAGTCCCTTGGGAAACCTGAGAGGCCCCCTGGGGAACCACGCCCCAGGCAACAAAAGAGCGACACGCGACCTGCTTCGCTCTCTGCTCTTCGCTGTTGGCTCTCTTCCACTCTGTTCTGCTCGCTGGACACTTCGGCACGCGTTTGGCGTGCCTCGCCAGGCAACGCCCAGACTCGGCCAGCGAGACAGGCCTTTTGTTCGCCTGAAGCTACACACCTGAAGTGCCGCGACATCGATCTGCCTTCACTTTGTTTTAATGTCTTTATTTCTTTTGTTTGTTAAAGTTATCAGTCCGTTAAGTTACACTGGACTAATTCAGGAACGACCAAGTTCCATTTTAAGCCTTTTTCGTCGAGCCAACTTCACCGCGGTCAGACCAAGCCACGTGGTCTCGCCAGCTACAACGAAGGAAACCTGAAAACAGCCAAATTACCAGACGGAGGAGGCGTCTTCAATCAGACACGGAGAACCCCGGAGAATCCCTAGCAAAAAGCCAGGATCGGGCAGCTAGCGTGGGACCCGTGCAACAGGCCAAAAGCAGGCTGTCGACAAGCAGTAAGACTTAACACACGTCCTGTGATCAGATGTCCATTTTAACTCCTAAAATCACAGCATACCGTATGAGTCAAATGCTTTCCACAACCGAACCTCCAGGCTCATTGTTCAGCAAATGTTTATGTTCCCTGTATCCAACCATCTTTTTATCACCTTAGTTAGAGAATAAATTCACTGTAATATAATCAAGAGCTGTGTGTGTTGCCTATTTCTAGTTCCTGCCAAGAGAATTGACCCTTTAGATATGAGACTGACTGACTGATTTAAGATAATTGAGCGATTATTAACTAACTGATCACTAGTAATAATTGTATAATTATTCAAAACTACCTAGAGGTCCGGAGACTCTAGGATTATAACAACTCCGGTGGTGCCCTTAACGAGGAAATTTTGATTTTATGAATATTAATTCATAATTGGGTATCAATTCTTATAAATTTATTAAAATGCATAACTAATAAATTTAGGTCTGCTACAGTAGTGTTAATGATAACAATCTTAATGTTAATTATTATAATAACAATAGGACTAGCAACAATAGTCGTTGCAGCAGAGGGTGTCGAGCAGGAACACGGGGGCAGCAGGTGACCCGCAACCACAATAGGAGTTAGGACTCACCTGAGCCAGCCCTAACTATGAGCTTTATCAAAGAGGAAAGTCCTAAGCCTAGTCTTAAATGTGGAGATGGTGTCTGCCTCCTGAACCCAAACTGGAACCTGGTTCCACAGGAGAGGAGCTTGATAGCTGAACGCTCTGGCTCCTAGTCTACTTTTGGAGACTCTAGGAACCACAAGTAACCCTGCATTCTGGGAGCGCAGTGCTCTGGTGGGGTAGTAAGGTACTATGAGCTCTTTAAGATAAGATGGTGCCTGACCATCAAGAGCTTTGTAGGTGAGAAGAATGATTTTAAATTCTATTCTGATATTTACTGGAAGCCAATGCAAAGAAGCTAAAACAGGAGAAATAAGCTGTGTCTCAATTCTTCGCGGCCTACGAAGGCATGCGGCCGCAAAAGGCCGAACTGACCGTTGTTAAATGAGACGGTCTGGTCTACGGAGGACTGTCTATTGCGTCATCAACTGACCCCGCCCTTACCCATGCGTGGGGAAGCGCTGCTCCTGTCGCCTAGCAACCTTCACAGCTGCGGTCCACCGGCAATAGAGACGAATATTTTAATTTTAATATTTTACCTCTTAATAGAGGAACTAGAGATACTTCACCGCCGGCGCCGCCGCATGATATCTCAGGCTGAGAGAGGAGCCTGGCCAGGTAAATACGGGGGAAAGTAACTAAGAAACGTTACATTTTATATGTATTTAGGTACTATAGGCTTCCTAAAGCTAACAGTGATGTTAACCTCAGTTAACGTTGTTTATTGCTACTGCCATTTCACTTTAACAACATAATTTTCATATTTAAAGAAAACCTAACCTTACTTAAATATTAAAATATTGACAGTGTTTTTGTCATTGACCAGCTAAAGCAAGTTGAATAGAAAGATATACAAGCCTTATCTAACTAAGCTCTCTACACTTCATAACAGTTGTTCTTCTCCTTGTATCCCTAAACCAGCCAAGGCCCCTGTACTGCAGGATAAATTTGAGAGTTCCTGTGCTGGACAGGTTTTTTAACCTGCAGGACACACGGCCAGATTTCCGGTTGAGCAGGGAGGCCCTGGGAGTGCTACTAGGCCTCCTAAACCAGGAACGGAGACACGGATGGGGTGCCACGATTGAGACCCTGGTGTTTCTCTTCTGGCTGGCAAGTGGGGCATCATACAGGTGGTCTCCAGAGTGTTTGCAATGCCTCGATCCACTGTCCACCGCATCGTCCACAGAGTCACTGAGGAGGTGGTGGCCATTCGCCACAAGGTCATCCACCTACCGAAGACCCAGGATGAGTTACAACGATATCCCGTGGGTTTGCAGGCTGGCAAGACACAGAGCTTTTTTAAAGCAGCTAGAGCAATCGACGGCTGCCATGTCCGCATCAAGCCACCGAGCGGCCCTGATGGTCAGTGCTACAGGAACAGGAAACTGTTTCCATCCATCATCCTGCAGGTGACCATCAGGGCTGCTTCATTGACACCTACGTGGGCTGGCCTGGGTCGGTCAGAGTGATCCACTACAGCCCACTGTACAGGAGTTCACTCTACCCTCCTCCAGGGCACTTTATTCCTTGCAGACGGAGGGTACCCGTGCCTCCAACACCCACTCCCCCCATCACTCCCTACAAGAGGCCAATACAAGGTGTGGGAGCCCAGCGCTTCAACAGCCATCACTCCAGGGCACGCTCCATTATATAGCGTGCTTTTGGGATGATGAAGACCAGGTTCCGGGCCATCTTCCTGCAAGCGCTGGAGGTGCACCACACCTTTGTACCTCACGTGAGTATTTTCTTTACTGTACTAATGAGTAAATCAACAGACAGATTCATCAAAAAGCATAAATGGTTGTTTTTTTCCAGACTGAAATATATTTTTAACCATTTCAGGTCATAACAGCATGTGCCATCCTCCACAACATCTGCCTTGGTGCTGGTGATATTGTGGCCCCAGAGGATGAGCCTGAGGAGGACGAGGCAGAGGATGAGGGGGAGAACGGTTTGGAGACAGTTAGCGGTGCTCCCTGGCGTGACCAGCTGTCTGCAGAGGTGTCTGCCCTTGAGGAGGTGCCCCCTGACCACCAATATTTTTAACAGGCAAGTAAAAGATCGGTAAATTCCTATTCATATCCTAACAATTTTGCCTGTTGAAATATTTTGTAGATTTATTTTGTCAAAATAAGATTGTGAATTAGTATTTTGTGTGCACAGCCTATTATTCTTGCCTCTTACTAAAACATCTTAGTGACATTGGCAGCCGTCGATTGAACCAGCCCTGCAAACCCACTGATGGACGATACGGTGGACAGTGGAGAGATGCATCCACACCTGCAACACACTCTGGAGACCACCCCAGATGATGTCCTGCTGACCAGGGTCTTTATTGTGGCAGCCCATCCAGGTCCAGGTCTCCCTGCTCAGAATAAATGTTGTAAATATGCTGTAAATACTATTAGTTATAAACCACAGAAAATAAAATCATTTATTTAACAAATATTTTATTTGAATTGATTAATAAATATTATATATATTATTATTTAAGGATTTATTTATTTTTCGGCCAGTCTTTCTAGTAGAGAGAACAGCCTGTCCATCCTTCTCTGCTCTCCTGTGCTCTCCTCCCTCTGCCTCTCTCTGCAACTTCGTGTCTTCCTTCAGTAGCTGAAGCAGCTCATCCTCTGAAAGAGGGACCTTTTCTCTTTCTCGGCTGGCTCTCCTCCTCCTCCTCTTCCTCCTCCTGGTCACCCACTGCAGCACTTGGCCCTGGTGTGTCCTCAGGGATAGAGGCAATTACGACAGGTGGGGTGGTGGAATGCCTCTGTCCCAACACCTCATCCATGAGGACAAACCAGGGCCAAGTTGCAGCAATGGGCTCCCCCCTACACCCTCTCCTGCGCCTGGACACTTAATGTGGTTTATATTTCCCTTTATGCTGCACAGTGAACGATTTATACAAAAATGTATAGAATATATCAATTTCAAATCATACATACATACTTTGTATTTTTTTTTAAATTGTCCCACTTTTTTTTCGCTTGGAGGGAAGTCACCTTCCCCACAGGCCCATTTTCTCCAAAATTGTCCTAATCACAGAGAAACAAAAGAAATAAGAAAGATAAGAAAAAACATTTGTCCCACAGTGGGGAAATTGCGGTACATGGTAATTGTGTGAAGACACAACAAAGGGCTGCCCCATTTACTAGTTGTCTTATTGTTAAAGGCTTTGAATAGGATGGCGGCTCATTTAACTGTAACTTTAAGTACACGATGATTAAATGCAGATATTACAAAAGGGCTATTGATACTTTAATTACCTCCAAGCCACGTTGGCAGAAAACTTTGCCCCGGTGAAGAGGTGGTCGCTGTCCCCCCTCAATTTAATAAAGAGGGCAGTTTGCTCCTTGCTCCCTAAAACAAAACGACATGTTCAAGTAAGTTTTATGCTTCACATCACCAAACAGTAAGCAGCATAAATCAGTTACATTAACCGTGTACTATATCCCAAGGTTTTTGTAACCGTTACTAACATTAACTGTCTGAAAACCAAGCAGGGTTCACAACCCGTCTAACGTTACGTGGTCACGTTATTTTCATGTACATAATATTAAGTATAAGTGATGTAGAATATCGCGACAATCTTGGTAAGACGCAGGTCTGACTTGAACTTCTTCGATTTCAAGTGAAGACGTTAAAGGCTTTATTTTTAGGTTGTAACTTGCCCAAACGATTTGCATTTAACGTTAACGTTAGCACATCAGTAACCTCAGGTAACGTTAACTTAACGTTAGCTCGCCAGTTAATCACTTAACTCACGTTAACTTCTTCCACAAAACTATTCTTTAAACGACACATTGCACTTTTATTCGTCTTGTTATTTTACATATGTGTAGTTGGCTTTTGAAATGAGTTGAAATCCAATACTTACATTTATAGGTAAAATCCGGGGGGCTCAACTCCACAGCCACAGCCGACGCCATTATTTACGCTGGGACAATCAACTGGCACGCAATGAATGTCGGGATACCTGGGGCTACGAAGGATCCAACTGTTGGATCCTCCAAACGGACGAAAAAAAGGCTGCATTTGTCGGCCGCATTTGAAGGAGCCTTCGAAATGGGACAGCCTAGTCGCAATGCAGCCTTCGAAGGATGCGGTCCCTGAATTGAGACACAGCTATATGATCTCTTTTCCTGGTTCCTGTCAGAACACGTGCTGCAGCATTCTGAATCAGCTGAAGAGTCTTAATGGACTTTTTCGAGCAGCCTAATAATAAGGAATTGCAGGAATCCAGCCTAGAAGTAACAAATGCATGTACTAGTTTTTCTGCATCATTTTTAGACAGGATGTTCCTGATTTTCGCAATATTACGTAGGTGAAAAAAGGCGGTCCTTGAAATTTCCTTAATGTGAGACGACATGTCCTGATCAAAGATAACTCCAAGATTCCTCACAGTGGTGCTGGAGGCCAGGGCGATGCCATCAAGGGAAACTATATCTTTAGATAATGCATCACGGCGGTGCTTTGGCCCCAGAACAATAACTTCAGTTTTATCTGAGTTTAACATTAGAAAATTACAGGTCATCCAGGTTTTAACATCCTGAAGGCACATTTCAAGTTTAGCTAACTGATGAGTTTCATCTGGCTTGATCGATAGATATAACTGAGTATCATCTGCATAACAATGAAAGTTTATGAAATATTTCCTGATAATACTGCCTAAAAGAAGCATATATAAAGTGAAGAGGATTGTAGTAGTACGCTGCTCTGACATTAGGGAGGGCCTTCCTATAAGTTTTAAGACTATCTTGCCAAATTAAACGAGAATTTTCCAGTTTGGTGGAACGCCAATTCCTCTCAAGTTTCCGCGATATTTGCTTTAATTTGCAAGTTTCAGTGTTATACCATGGAGCTTGTTTTATTATTTTCTTTTTTAGAGGGGCTACAGAGTCGAGTGTCATTCGCATCTAGCCTGCAGCACTATCAACAAGATGATCGATTTGGGAGGAACTGAAATTAGCATAGGAGTCCTCCGTTACTTTGTGACTTGATAATGAATTTGGAGCTGATGGAATCGCATCCTTAAATTTAGCTACAGCACTATCAGACAGACATCTTGTATAGACATTTTTGCCCAATGGCGTGTAGTTCAACAATACAAACTCAAAAGTTATCAAACAGTGGTCGGACAAAGAGGGATTCTGTGGGAACACCACTAAATGTTCAATTTCAATACCATACACCAAAACAAGGTCGAGGGTGTGGTTAAAACAGTTCATGAACACTTTGAGAGAAGCCAATGGAATCTAATAGAGAGATAAACACAGTACTAAAGCTGTCATTCTCAATGTCCACATGAATATTAAAATCCCCTACAATAATAACTTTGTCCGTTTTAAGGACAAAAGTTGACAAAAACTCTGCAAATTCAGATAAGAATTCAGAGTATGGGCCAGGTGCTCCGTACACTATAACGAAGAGAATTGGTTTCAGTGATTTCCAACTTGGGTGCGAAAGACCAAGAATAAGGCTTTCAAATGAGTAATTTAGGTTTAGAGCTGATTAGTAGGCTAGAGTCGAAGATAGCTGCAACTCCACCTCCTCGGCCTGTGCCTCGAGGAATGTGAGTATTAATATGACTGGGAGGGGTGGATTCATTTAGGCTAACATATTCTCCATCACCCAGCCAGGTTTCAGTAAGACAAAATAAATCAATATCATAATCTGATATTAGTTCATTTACTAGTACACCTTTAGAAGAGAGAGATCTGATGTTTAAGAGTCCACATTTAACTCTCCTATTAGTTTGCACTATTGCTCTTGTGGTTTTAATTTTTATGAGGTTTTTATGCACAGCTCCTCTTCTGTTTCTCTTTCAGAATGATTGGCAGTGATTACGGCCAAGGAAACTGTAGATCCATTACAGCATCATGTGCAAACATTTTTCACTGTAGGCTCTGTTAAAGGCTCTTATAAACGAATGAGATGGTTGAATGACATAGACTTTATGGTTCTTAAACTATTTTGTACCTGACTGAAATTCAGTCTCAGCCCTGTTAAGACCAAAAATGGCACTGTGTTGATAGAAAACACAAGGGTCTGTGTTGGTGTGGGCATGTTGATTCAGGTAGAAACTAGATGATGAAATATTATACAATTAGTCTTGTTTAAAAGATATTTGATTTGCTAAATCAATTCTTAGCCATTTTTTTTTTATTTTGAAAACAAGTTATTGATGGCTTATGTTTTCCTGTTAAGGCCCAAGTTGAAAACCATTAAGCTATATACATTTATGTGTTTGCAGGTGTTTGCTGAGTTCCATCGCTTTATAGATGTTGAACCTATGCAACCAATTCTACTGCGAGCTTGTGAGATATACACCACAACTGATTGCCCTGTACACGCAGAAGGCCAAGAGAGCAGAGGCCCTGCAGAGATCCCCAGGATTTATGACCTCCAGGTGAGTTCAAGATTACCTTTGCTATAGCGACAATGTTGA
>NW_024040357.1:0-27809 GCF_014851395.1 Micropterus salmoides | reverse complement strand
TTCTTCCTCAGACGAAGCAGCATGCCTTCCACCGGAGATGCCAAATGCAAAATACACAGAAAACCAAAATGTTTGGTATGAGGATGGACATATGATTAGGATAACATGTGACAAAGGATATGACCCAAAGGCCAGGATGTCACAGGGCCAGAAAATGGCCGACATTTTTGTGCATCTGGTGTTTTATTTTGGAATGTTTTTTACTTGTGTGCTGTGATTGTTATTGCATGACAGTGGTGTTTTAGCATGTTGTGGTGCAGTACTATTAATTCCCCTTTATATAGCTCCCTTTTTAACTTGTGTCATCACATTGATTTTAGTTAGGCCTTTTTAAATCAAGTCTTATTTTTAATTGCATTAATAAATTGTTAAATGTATTTTAGCTCATTGTGGTTTCTGCTCTGCTCCAACCTCAATTTAAAAGAAGCTGTGTGTGTCTGAGTCCTAGGGCTCCAAGTACCCCCTAGGTGGCGTTGTCGCCCTTTCTTTTTAAATACATTTTACTTAGAGCTTTTAATTGAGAATTTGTATTGGACACCGGCCACTTACTTGACAGTTACTAATTCTCAATCTGATTCTGAAGCCCGGGGCTTTCTGTATGCTGAAGAAGAGGAAAAAGATGATTTGAGAGTAGTTTCTCCTTTTCTGTAGGTGTGTGTACATGCAGCCTATTTGCCCATCTCTCCTTTGGCTCCAGAACAACAGCATGATGCCTGTGTGTTTACTTGACAAACTTTCTGGGAGAAGGCCCCCAACAATTATTAACTGGTTCTGATCTGGACTAAGCTCTCAGATTTACTGTGTCGTGGGATGATTTCATTCCTGACAAAATGAACATGAGATATCTTGGATTAGTTCTTCTTATTTGGTTTCCAGGAGTGCTTCATGGTAAGAACATTAAATACTTTGACATCGAACCATTTAAATTTGTTAAAAACAAAAGTAGTGACTGTAGAGTAATTTTGCTTGCTATTGTATTTTAGCACAAAGTGCTGCACAGCCCTGTAGTGCTCCTAAACTGGATGGTGGTTTCTTTGCCCCAAAGCAAGAGACTTATTCTCATGGAACGGAGCTCAGTTATACCTGTGATACTGGTCGTAAACCTGTGGTGAAGGGATGGTGGGCAACAAGCACATGTCAAACTGGAAAATGGTCTCATACACCACAGTGTATAGGTAAGTGTTCCCTCTGCTGTTTTTTACTTTGTCCACATGGTTGCTCCGTCACTCTATGAATGGCAAAGTCAGTCTGTCGGCCGTGCACTACTTTGATCCAGACTGAAATACTGGACATGTTGGCTGTTTTGTCATGACATTTGATCTAGACATTCATGTTGCCCTGTAATGAAACTTGGTGATGCCCTGACTTTCATTTACATCCATCAACTGAATCTTAATCCTATATCCACAATTAATGCAGTGGAGCATCCCTTGGCAGCAAGTCTTTTAATATATGATAAATCCTTGGAGATAACATTCACCCATGTAATGGCAGAAATGTAAATTGCCAAGTTTAAATTTTGCCGAGTTTAAATACTTTCACTGTAGCAATTATTTTCTTTTCCTCAGACGAAGCAGCATGCCTTCCACCAGAGATGCCAAATGCAAAATACACAGAAAACCAAAATGGTTGGTATGAGGACGGACACATTATTAGGATAACATGTGACAAAGGATATGAACCCAAAGGCCAGGATGTCACAGCCATATGTATAAATGGAACGTGGTTCTCTGTGCCGGTCTGTGAGAGTAAGTCTGTCAGATGTTCTATACCAGTAAGCTGTGAAACTAACAGAGACCAGAATAATATCAGTGCTGTAATTCTTAGGCTTAAATTCTCACCAGTTGCACCAACCAAGCCACACATCTGAGCACCTTTACCTGTTGATGACTAATGGGTTTATTTTTACAGAAAGTATCCTTGCATGTGGTGAACCTCCTAAAATCCCCCATGCAGTCATCATTCATCAGAGATATCAGGAGATGTTTGCTGTAGATTCAGAAGTGCAGTATGAATGTGAAGATGGATATACTGTAGAGGGAGCAGAAAAATCCATCTTTTGCATAGCTGGAACTTGGACTAAAGGACCACCGTGCAGTAAGTGGACAATGTGCTGAGAGATGCACTAATCATTTGACCCCCTGAACAGCAATTGTCCAACTGTAGATTAGAAAAAAAATATCTCAGCTGGCTAGCTTTTAGGCAGACAAAATACCATGTGCACTAGAAAGCAAAATCAGACTACTATGTAAATAGTTTACTTGAATGTAATGGGGCAAAGTTTTGGAAAACAGTGAAATCCCTGTTGAAGGATTTACTGAAGAAAGAACAGACATAAAAAAACAACATTATTGTTGATGCTTTTAATAGCCACTTTCTTAGATCAAGTAATCTCTTTGATAAATTGTCCACTACTACTTAACAAGATGATAGCTGGATACAAAAAACATATGACAAGATTTTGCAATAAAACCATTTCATGACAATTAAGTCCTAGATGCCTTAATTACTATAAATGCTAGGAAATCAGCTGGTCGAGACAAATTGGATCCATGCCTGCTGGTCAGGGCAGCGCCTTTTATCTCAAGGCCATTAACGCATATTTTTAATCTAACTGTGTCAACTGGAATCTTGCATGTCCATCTTGCATCTTGCAAACTGTGCATGTGCTCACTCTTCAAAATGGAGGAGACACTAGAGTACTTGATAATTATCGACCTATTTCAAAGCTGTCTTGCCTGGCTAAAATTCTGCAGTCTAAATAGACAGCTTTGTTCTTTTTTAACTGAATGTAGCTTACTGAACAAATACCAGTCGGGTTTTAGACCTGGCCACAGTACTATTACAGCGGCCACACTGGCTGTAGATGATATTGTCAAGAGCTTGGATGCTAAACTAACTTGTGTTTTATTTATTTACCTGTCCAAGGCTTTTTGACACCGTTAATCACTCTGTTCTCTAAGAATATTATTCACAGGCTTAGTAAATATCATAGTAATAAATAGCTATACTAACTTAATAATATAATAATAATAATCTTTATTTGTAGAGCACTTTTTTGAAAAACGAGTTACAAAGTGCTTTAACAAGTGTAAAGACAATAATACCCAAAAAAACAATACAAAAACAATACAAGATAAAGAAAAGAAAAGACTAAAATAAATAAAAAAGATAATTATAAAATTAGTAAAATAGAATAAAATAAAACGGATAAAATAAAGTCAAATAAGATCGGGAAATGCTCTCCTATAACACTATGTTTTAAGAAGGGACTTAAAAGAGTTCACTGAATCAGCTGACCTGATTTCCTCGGGCAGACTGTTCCAGAGCCTCGGGGCCCTGACAACAAACGCTCTGTCCCCTTTAGTTTTCAGTCGAGACTCTGGAACAGATAGCAGACCTCTGCCCGAGGATCTCAAGGTACGTGCTGGTGCGTATGGGACTAAAAGGTCAGAAATATAACAAGGCGAGAGGCCATGAAGAGCTTTAAAAGTGATCAATAGAATTTGAAAGTCAATTCTAAAACATACTGGGAGCCAGTGTAATGAAGCTAAAATAGGAGTAATGTGGTCATATTTCTTTGTTCTGGTTAAAAGCCTGGCAGCTGAGTTCTGGACAGTCTGGAGTCGATCAATAGATTTCTGGGTTAAACAGGTGAAAAGGCTGTTGCAATAATCTAGGCGTGATGAGATGAAGGCGTGTAAAATGGTCTTGGTGTCCTTAAAAGTTAACATGGATCGAATTTTTGCTATATTTCTAAGTTGATAAAAACATGATTGAACAAGCTTTGTGGTGTGCTGCTTGAAATTTAAATTACTATCAAACCAAACTCCAAGGTTCTTTGCCACAGGCTTAATGTGATTTACTAGGGAACCAGCAGATGGCAAAACAAATACTGCCAATACTGTGAACTCAGCATTCCAGGGACTGTGGATCTGATGGGCAAGTATATTTGTGTGTCATCAGCATAAATATGAAAAGAAATTCCATGTTTATGGATAATATGTCCAAGGGGAAGCAGATACAAGGAAAACAAAATGGGTCCTAAGACCGACCCCTGAGGCACACCATATTTAACTGGACAGAACGAAGAGACATAGTTGTTTACAGACACGCAAAACTTCCTATTTGACAGGTAGGATGAAAACCATTCTAGCACCGTACCAGAGATCCCCACCCATTGCTTCAGTCTGTCAAAAGCAGTGCTAAGGTCCAGGAGTACCAGGACTGAGCACATGCCTTCATCAGCAGACATTAAAAGGTCATTGGTGACTTTAAGCAGGGCAGTCTCAGTGCTGTGGTACTTCCTGAAACCAGATTGAAACTTTTCAAATATTTTGTTATTTTCCAGTACAGTGAGCAGCTGTTTGGACACAATTCTTTCTAGAATCTTTGCAATAAAAGGCAGTTTTGAAAATGGTCTAAAATTTTGTGGTAGGGAGGGATCTAAACCAGGTTTCTTTAAAAGTGGGTTCACGCAAGCCGTTTTAAAATAATCAGGGACACAACCAGTAGATAGGGAATAAAATAAAAGAGCTCCTGCAGGCTGCACGAAAACTTAGGGCGAACAGCATGAGCAGATGATGATCTAGACTTAGAGTAACATGTGACCAAGGATATGAACCCAAAGGCCAGCAAGTCACCATATGTAGAAGTGGAACATGGTCCTCTGTGCCGGTCTGTGAGAGTAAGTCTGCTGTACCAGTAAGCTGTAAAACTAACCAGAATAATTACTGTGCAACATTATACCGTATACTGTATTTATCAAGTCAACAGGTAAAATACGCAGAACGATTTTAGTTGACATTACAGAATAACTTTCATTAAATCTATATGTTTCTTGGAGGAGCCAGACCAACTATTGAACATAGTGGATCCACAGTGGGAAGAACAGGTTGGGAGGACACTGAACAAGGTGGGGGAACAAAACCTGGGGGTTTATTTGTCTGTATTAAATATAAATGAGTATATTCATTTATTTAATTCCATTTTAGAATATGTATATATTGTATATCTAATTTGTTTTCTTATTCCCACTTAGGCAGAGGAACTGAAACAGGTGCCGTAGGAGGTAGATTATTGACATTGATTGTATTATAGAAGATATATATATATATATATATATATATATATACTATATATATTATTGTAAATTTAATAATCATTGATTTAAAGGTTAATCTACTTTACATTAAAATCTTTAATTTTCAAAAAGAATAATGGGGAAATTGTTTTGACATTAGTCTGAATCAGAAAGAAAAAGAGTTCAAATAACATGCTGAAGTGTTACTAACTGGTGTGTCTTCTGTTCTGTGTGTATACCTTTATCTCCTCTGCATCTTACAGGATCTTCTGCCACCTCTGGCTCAAATGACAGAGACAGTCAACCTGCATTCATGTCAAGTAAATCATTCAGATCAAATGCTCCTTTTACATCACATGTATCGGGTTTTGTTTATATATTTACTATTCAAATATTTCTTCACTAGCTGACCAGTTACTGTAAAAGAATCTGTAGCCTCACTGAGTGGTTTGGGGATAGGCATGGTGTGTATTTTCTGTGATCCATCCTCCCGGTGAAGCTCATCGCTGGCAGGTTGCCTTTTACACACGAGTCGGTTCAGACACCGTGACGTGTTACAGTGATGGCAGTTGGTCAGACCTTCCCATCTGCAAAGGTTTAAACAAGTCAATATCACAATTTTTCATTCTCAAAGTCTATCAAAGATGTTATACCACATAATTACATATATGTGTTTTTTTTGTATTACTTTTGTGCAGAGGCATTCTGTGTCGTGGATCATACTAGACATCGTTGGGACAACTTTCAACTATCTGGAGTTGAATATATCAAGGAAGGAGAGAAAAAGACATTTCCATGCATTTATTCTTCTAATTGGAGGAGGGTTTTTCAGTGCATTGAAGGAAGAATACAGCATACAAGCTGTAAGTATATATGTAAGCTCTTCACATATTTATTTGCCACTAAACTTTTAGTTTCAACCTTTTTATTGTCAGCTACTATGTTTATGAATATGAACTAAAGTGATTTAGATATGAATCATTTTCAGTGTGATAGTTTCAAGAAAAAGGAAAAGAATAAAAGGAAAAAAGAACACCAAGAACGGAAACCTGAGTATTTAGAAAATAAGCCTGGCATTACTCTATAGTTTTCTTATTGTCAACAAATCCCATGAAAAGAACCAAACATGTCCAACTGGACTGGCACTCTTGCAGCTTGCCCCTGAGGATAAGAACATTTCTTCTCATCGAAACAGCAAAAAGCCAAACTTTTCCAACTATATGTCTCCATATCCAGCACTCCAGCCAGCTTCTCATATCCCCATACTCCAGTTAGTTCACCCAGTGCTTTCTCATGTCATCACACCACCCACCAACAGCAGAGCTGCTCCAACCTTCTTCACTCAATACCTTCTCCCTTTGTGTCTAATATGTCTCATCTCTTTTCTTTATTTAAACACATTCATAGCATCCTTTCCTCTTCACTTTTCAGCCACCACTAATACTGCTCCTTTGGCTCCTTCAGCCTCGTCTTCCTCCTCTGTAAAATTAAACGTTTCTGTTCATAACGCCTCAACAGCATCAAGCCATGGAGTTTTCTCCACCCAACATTTTCTATTGTCACCTGTCTCATCTTTTATCTCCTTACTCTCCAAAACCACAGCACATTTTCCTTCCCTACATTGCCTTCCATCGTTGACCCTTTCCTAATGCAAACTCTGTGGCCAACAGCTATTTCCCTTTATCCTCCGCCATGCTCCCAGTTTACACCATTTCAGCCACTCGACCCTCTCCTGTTTGACCGTGTTAGATCCAGCTGCCCCACAACCCTACGACACACGGTTTGTGAACAGCAAAATATCTCAAACACTAATAAAAATGGGTATCTTGTCATGGAATTTGTCTACAGTAGGAAATATAGAATAACACCAGTCTTGTCCTATAAGAACAGAACAGATTTTCCTCAGTAGGTGCAGCTAAGCAGAAATGTAGTGAATCAGCCATCAGTAACAAATGTTTGTGTGAATTAAACTACCTACTGAAATATTCACTGCTGTGCTGCTGTTGGATTCTTTTAGGTTGTCATTATTATGACATTCAACGGGTAAGTGTTATTCTTGGATTTACTTTTTTAAAGAATGTAATTACTGTTAAATTGTTTATTTATTGTTGGACAATACTTTATTTGAACTTTATCCTGCAATTTAATACCATGTTAATATTGATGAATTAGCTATTAACATTATTGCTTATTGTCTGTGTTGTAAACAGGGTTTATGCCGATAAAGCACAAGAGAAGAACAACTGCTGGGCTGACAACAAAAGCCAAGTTGGAAACTTTTGAAATACCTCCACCATAAAACAACTACGCCCAAAAACATGTTGTCTCAATTGTACTTGATTTTTTTAAAACTTCATGCACTAATAACATGATCAATATTTTGACTGTATAAGGGTCATATGGCCTACAGTAATGTTCACTAGAAATCTTAACAGAGATCTTTGTATTATTTTGTCTACACATTGTTCAGAACAGTCCTTCCTCTCTGCAAGCACTAGTTCTTCTTATATTATCATACTTGAGACAGCATTAATACAAACTCTTGACAAAATCCATTGTCAGTTTAAGTGCTTCATGGTGGGGTCATCATAATCAAATAAAATAAAAAACACAACTGTCCAAAGCTATTTACAGCATCTGAAGCTGCATGTTTGAAATGCAACATGTTGCTGCCTAACCGACACTGATGTAGAAGTGCAATACATGATGGTTCATTGACAGAATAATAAAATAAGAACATACAGTACATCTAAGGCTGATGAGAACGTCTTTAGTTCTGCAGGTATTTAGTTATGAACCAAATAATTGGGCAAATTAAATGACGGCACTAGTTCTAACAAAGTTAAATCAACTCACCCTGACAAGAACATGAATGTGTGCACCAAATTACACCGCAATCTATCAGATAGTTGTAGAGATATTTAATTGTGGACCAAAGTGGTGATGAACCAATGACCATGCTGCTAGCATGGCTAAACAGGATCAGGAGTTTATGCAAACTTGTTCAGGTAGTGTTATTTGTAACTGCAACAGTGGTGACTGTGTAGATCGTTTGTCATTGCACACAGAAAATGTGGTGACCTATGGATTCCATCTACAAACATTTTATCTACAATAAGTTAAGTTAACTTGTTTAAATTTCAAGATAGTTAACTGTAAGAGTGCAACTTGTCACTGAATTCATAGACTTCAGTTTCACACACTGTGAGCAGATGGAGGTAATTTACTCAAACTGTCCCTGATGATGTTCCGATGCACAGGTTTTGTTTATATTGTGTAAATAAAATGTAATGAACCTTCTATGACAAAGTATTTGCTCTGAATAGCTTTGCTCTTACAATGTGGTAAGCTGACATTTTAGAGATTATCTGATTTAAACTTGTAACATGCGTTACCTAAACCTGTTTGACTGCAATGCTCTTGGCTAGTTGAGTCTTACTCTCACATAATGGTTGATTATCCATGTAGATCTGGATGTTCTGAAGGTTTGTGTTCTCAGAAGCAATCAAGGACAAATATGTGTTTTTAGATCATCTGTTAATCAGAATCTGTTAATCAGAAGAAGTGAAGGCCAGGCTACATAAATAACTAAATCAGTGCAGGCTGACCTCTGATCAGAGCAGTCCAGTAAAACATTTTGAAGTTTGGACAAATACTCAAATAGATTTTTGTAGAGAGTTTTATAACAAATAAACCATAGAGATTCTGGTACTCTGGGACAAATTAATCATTATGACAGGCATTTTCCAAACAAATGTGGAATTAACAAATGACGTATTTGCCCTAAGTAATTAATAATAAGTTACATGTAATTATGTCTATTGTTATGCAACTAGTCAACAAAGCAAATGTGTAAAACTACATGGCAAATAAAGCAGTTACTGATTCTAAATCTGATTCTGAAGCCCGGGGCTTTCTGTATGCTGAAGAAGAGGAAAAAGATGATATGAGAGTAGTTTTCTCCTTTTCTGTAGGTGTGTGTGTACATGCAGCCTATTTGTCCATCTCTCCTTCGGCTCCAGAACAACAGCATGATGCCTGTGTGTTTACTTGACAAACTTTCTGGGAGAAGGCCCCCAACAATTATTAACTGGTTCTGATCTGGACTAAGCTCTCAGATTTACTGTGTCGTGGGATGATTTCATTCCTGACAAAATGAACATCAGATATCTTGGATTAGTTCTGATTTGGTTTCCAGGAGTGCTTCATGGTAAGAACATTAAATACTTTGACATCCAACCATTTAAGTTTGTTAAAAACAAATGCAGTGACTGTAGAGTAATTTTGCTTACTATTGTATTTTAGCACAAAGCGCTGCACAGTCCTGTAGTGCTCCTAAACTGGATGGTGGTTTCTTTGCCCCAAAGCAAGAGACTTATTCTCATGGAACGGAGCTCAGTTATACCTGTGATACTGGTCGTAAACCTGTGGTGAAGGGATGGTGGGCAACAAGCACATGTCAAACTGGAAAATGGTCTCATACACCACAGTGTATAGGTAAGTGTTCCCTCTGCTGTTTTACTTTGTCCACATGGTTGCTCCGTCACTCTATGAATGGCAAAGTCAGTCTGTCGGCCGTGCACTACTTTGATCCAGACTGAAATACTGAACGTGTTGGATTGATTGCAATGACATTTGGTCTAGACATTCATGTTGCCCTCGGGATTATGAATTGTAATAACTTGGCTTAATTTTCATCTATATTATTTAATTTAACTTTAATCATATATCCATAATCAAGGCAGTGGAGCATTCCCTTTAGCAGCCAATATATAATAAGTCCTTGGAGGAATATTCATGCAAATAATTGCAGAAATATTTTAAACATAAACATTTACAAATAGAGGTGGTATTATGTTTTTTGGCTTTTTCTCTCTCCTTTTATTGAGATATATCTATTTTTTGTGCACGTTAACAGGTTTGCAAAGTGAAAAAGCCCAAAGTCCAGCACAAAGGGAGTTCCCATCTCCCACAGAAAGCTCTGCTCTGAACCGTTTGAAAACAGCTTGTTTGTAGTCCAGCCCTTCACTTCCTTCACTGTGACGTCACAATGAAAACGCGTCATAAAGCTTGCCAAGCGGCTAGCGGGGTCAGGCACACCCTCAAACCAAGCTAGTCTGAGCAGAGGCCCTTTGGCTTGACTCGCCTTTGTTTGGTTTTCCATTGTAGAAATGTTGCACCTGCTTCCATGTACTTTTTTTCACATCACATCACCTCTGTCGAGGTTCCAAGCGAGCTGAGGGAAACTAAAATGTAACGTGAAAACACGACAGACTGTTGTGGACTTGTGAGTAATATAATAATAATAATAATAATGACTTTATTCAGGACTCAGAATGGAAGGTCCATAGCACACAGAAAAACCAAGACAAAACAACAACAGCTACAACGTAATAATAAATATACAGTACATAGATAAAAATTAATAAGTAACTTATACCATCTGCTAGGTTACGGTCGCAGTCTGAAGCGGCTTTGATTTGGATCACACTACCTAAATAGTATACTGATATTAAAAGTCATTGCATATTGATGGTAAAAATATGGTGATGTATTTTTGTTAAAAACTGTTGTATGTTGCACATATGTTGTATGATAAATAACTTAAAGATAATGTTTAGTTAAAGACATGTTATGAAGAGTTCATGGGTTGTATATGCAAGTTGTAAATCTGTGGTAATTGTGCTGGAGTCTTAAGAGTGGGTTTTCATTGGTTGATGCCAGTGGGCATGATAGGAGGAGCATCATGGGCATCGACACTTCACTCCAGCAGACAGTGACTGACGGTAGACACATCACAAAAAACTCACAGAAGTGCACCAGTTATCAGGCACTCCTTTATTTTATTTTCCTGCTCATAAACGACCAATTGCTTTTGGGTCTCAACGTACACGAGCCACGCATCAGGCCTGCAACGTTGTTTGAAGTGGTTTTGCCAGCTGTATGTGAGAGTGTTATAGTGTGGTGAACTGTGGTATTGTTATCTTGCAACAGAACTACTGAATTACCGCAGATCTTGTGTGAAACGAGTGATTGTTTATTTTGCATTTATTTTATTTTTCTAAAGAATAAGAGAACTTTAATCATATAGTAGAGTGGTGTTGATTATTTTATCTGAAAGCCAGTTATCATATCTGAGTTTCACATTTTGACTACAAGGGAAGCTAAGATAGTTGACGCCGGGTTTCAGTGTTGATGTTAAGAAACAATATTCTAAAAGAACTCGGGGCCCTGCCCAAACTTACTTTCTAGAGGGTAGGAGCGCTACACTTGTTTCTTACGACCCGCACTTCTCTGCTTCTGATTGGCTAGTAGTCCTTACCTGGGAACAGCGCATGTGCAACTCCCAACAAAGATTTTGTACAAGTAAGATGCATCCCTCTGTAGCTCAAGAGCGGAGCGTACAACACATAGGGTGAAAAGAGGAGCTGCAGCAATGTGCAGTATGAGAAGAATATGGTGTTTTTTGAAAGTTGAACCATGTAAACCTGTTCTGGTACAACCCCTACTTAAGATTTTGAACCTGAAAATGAGCATAATACCACCTTTTTAAAGGGTCAGTGTGTAAGAATCAGTGGTTCTTCCAACTTCAGTGTGTGTTCATGTGCTCTTAAGTTGGAATGTGGACTCAACATGGATTCCACATTCTCTCCAGCGCTCTCTAGAGCCTTTTGTCCATTTGGGCTACTGTTGGAACATGGCGCCGTCCATGTTAGAGGACCCGCGGTGTACGTAGGTAGAAATGGCTCATTGTAAGGTAATAAAAACATTAACGGTTCCTTATATCGCCCTGTGATGGACTGCCAACCTGTCCAGGGTATAACCCGCCTTTCGCCCGATGTCAGCTGGGACCCTGTATGCAGGATAAGTGTTTGACGATGGATGGATGGATGGATTCATTATATCATATCTTTGTACACTACTGAAAACATAGTTATATATATTATATTGTTTTTCTGTCAATAGATCCTCCTAAATATGACACACTGAACCTTTAAAGACTGACACCATGGTAAAAATGTGTTGTTTTCTTTTCCTCAGACGAAGCAGCGTGCCTTCCACCGGAGATGCCAAATGCAAAATACACAGAAAACCAAAATGGTTGGTATGAGGACGGACACATGATTAGGATAACATGTGAAAAAGGATATGAACCCAAAGACCAGGATGTCACAGCCATATGTAGAAGTGGAACGTGGTCCTCTGTGTCGGTCTGTGAGAGTAAGTCTGTCAGATGTTCTATACCAGTAAGCTGTGAAACTAACAGAGACCAGAATAATATCAGTGCTGTTAATTCTTAGGCTTGAATTCTCACCAGCTGCAACAACCAAGTAACCACTCACATGACAGTGTGCTTATTTTTACAGGAAGTATCCAGGTTTGCGGTGAGCCTCCTAAAATCCCCCATGCAGTCATCATTGATCAGGAATACCAGGAGGTGTTTGCTGTAGATTCAGAAGTGCAGTATGAATGTGAAGATGGATATACTGTAGAGGGAGCAGACAGCAAAAAATCCATCCTTTGCATAGCTGGAAACTGGACTGAAGGACCACCGTGCAGTAAGTGGACAATGTGCTGAGATATGCAGTGATGAAAATACAATGAATTAATATTTAGATTATTATTTTGGTTAGTTGCTTATTTAAGAATAAGCAACTAATCTAAAAGCAACTAGTTGCTTATTTAAGAATAAGCAACTAATCAAAATATTAAAAGTATTTAAAGAATGTTGCAGCAACAGGTGCATGAAAATACAATGAATCATTTAGATTATTATTTTGGTTAGTTGCTTATTTAAGAATAAGCAACTAATCAAAATATTAAAAGTATTTAAAGAATGTTGCAGGTTTGGTAGGTGGCACAGTTTATAGTTTTGTTTCTAGAAGACAGGTTTGCAACACTGATCAATCGTGTTATAAAAAGCTTAAAGGAATAGATCAAATGAGAGATTTGTGAAAGGTGTCATTCAGAGAACCCACAGAGAATCAGCCAGCTACAGTTTCTCTCAGTTCTACAAAGATTTATAGCAACATTCCTCAGTGTTTTGTTTTTTATGACCCACTATTTTAAGATGCCCTATAGAGTTTGCTTGTAAACAAAGTTTCTGTTTGTATTCAGTGTTACTCACCAAAATGCATTGTGTGTATCCTTATGTGAAATTTATTGGTGGTAAACTCTTCTATGACAGCTCAAAATATTTATTTCCATAAAACCTTTTTTATTTTTTATATTTCAGTGAGCAACTGTGGAACCCACAGTTCCTAATGGTGATTGTAGCGGGGGTTCTCGTCCAACCTCCTCAAAATAGGGAAAAACACATGCGTAGTCGAAAAATAGTGGCGTGATTTTTATTATGCCGGCCTCCAAAGTGCAAACAGTGAAAAACTTGTATAAAGAAAACAAAACTAAAAAAATAACGATTTGAAAAAAATTAATAACTTACTCAATAATAAAGTTACACAAAAAAAATACTTTGATAACTCAGTTTCTCTCTATCCCCTCAAAAATACAAATCACTAGTTACCTCCTCTGTGACCAGGCCAAGACTGACCTCACAGGCCCAAAGCTGCCACTTTTAAAGACAGTAGCCCTTCCCACTAGGCTTAACCATTATTTACACAATATAATAAACAGTTTTTACTAACTCCAGAAAAGGATTTATATCTATTACACTTCGACATATTTTCAACAATATTATATCCACCTCCACAAACATTTTCCTTCCAGTTATTTACATCACAAATTATTATTACAACCAAAAACCATAATTTTGCAGTTCACATGACCATGAAAGCGCGCGAGAACATGCTATTTAAAAGAAGGAAATGTTACGCTCCTGTTTTGCCAAACTGGATGGGAAACAGAGCAAACCTGCGATGCATCTCGACACATAGTAAGTGTTTGATGTTTGTTTAAATGTATGCTTAAAGAAGAATAGAACTACCAAGTGTGCACCCTTGATCGCGCTACTTAAACAGTAGAAGAAAAATGCATGATAAAAAGGTTTTATGACCGGCTTAATTGAGGCTGGACGGAGCCGCTCCGTCACAGTGATGTTGTGAAAACGGGTCAAATGTTTTTAACGTACTAGTGCGGTTCCTTTTACACACAAGTGGGTCCAGCGGCAGTGGTTTGTTACAGTGATGGCACATGGTCAGAAGTACCCACCTGCAGAGGTATAAACAAGTCAGTTCTAAAGGTCTATCAAAGAGGTGGGCTGGGAAAATAACAACACATTTTCTATTTTATTGTTTTGTGCAGCTACCTTCTGTTCTGTGGATACAAATGAATATCCAGCCTTAGAACCTGCTGGAGTAAAAATTCTAAAAAATGGTGAGAGTGAGACATTCAAATGTAAGGATCTCTGGATGTTTAATAATTATTCTGTGGGCCGCTGTGCTGATGGAAGAATGACGTTTACCAGATGTAAGTATCACTATGAGCTCATTACATGTAAATATGCCATTAAACAAATACAGCAGTTTTGTTGTTTTCCCTAATCAGTGGCAGCTAAGATAAAGTGTGTGTGTATTTATGGATTCCAAACACCAGACCGCTATACTTGTGAGGTCCAAAAGATTTGTTGGGACCAAAATGCTGGACTCGAGGGCTTTTTGAGGGTCAAGACTTGGTTTTAGTGTTAGAATTAGATTAAGGTTAGGTTAAGGGTTAGGATGTAGTTGTGATGGTTAAGGTTTGGGTAATGTTCTAGGGAATGCATTGTCAATGATGGGTCCCCACAAAGATAATAACGCAAGGCAACTAGCTTGGCTCTGTCTAAAGGTAGCAAAATAAGCTTGTTGGCTGCTGAGATTTTTTTGTTTACTTTGCACCAAAGAAAAGAAAGACGAGGGGAAACATGTCCAGCTACAGTATTATTATTTTTTATTATTATTATATTATATTATATAGCTGATTCACTATAGGCTTCTGCACCATGATTTAAAAGTACTGGTCCTCTACAACTAATTCAATGAACAAAACAATACAATAAAACAGAAAGAAAACTGCAGACATTTAGTAAATCAGACTTCACCTCCCTATCAAAAGTCAATAATCTCCTTCACATAATCACAGCTGTGCCTCTTTGATTGTTTTCAGGTTGTAACAAGTTTCAGCTAAAGATGGTGAGTTTTACTCCTGATTATACTTTATATATATATATATATATATATATATATATATATATATATATATATATATATATTAGTTCATTACATTTAACTGAAAGTGTTTAATGTTTGTTTAAACCTCTGTCTTGTAACCAGAATACTTGCTAAGACTGTATCACCAAGGGGAAGATACTGCTGCCTTTGGATATGCTCACCACCGACTGAAAACAAATGCCAGACTGGAAACTTTTGAGAAACAACAAAGCTATATTAACATAGGCTGCGAATGCTTGCAGCATTCACACCCAATCATGCTATCACGCACGTGATGGGTTTTTCAAAAACCATATTGATCCATGGATGGCTACATAATGTAGGAGCAAACTGTCGGTCTGTATGCTCAAAGCTGCAAAACTATCTTGCTTGTAAGACTTACCTGAATAAAGTATTCAACTGGAATTTCAACACTAATCTTGTGTCTGCTGAGTTCTTGTGCTGAAGTCATGCCCCAAAAGTAATCTGTCCATCCTTTATTCATACCTGCTTATCCTGATCCTGTATGCACTCCCAGGGGGAGTACCACCTGTACAGGCTGTCTGTCACAGCCTTAATAACTCAAAAGAATCTTTAAATTTTATTCATCATGACACAATGTTTTAAGAAGAGCATTGCCACTGTTTTAGATATTTAAATATCCATTAATTAATTCAAATGTCTGTGACTTCCATATAACTAAAATCCACCAGCAAAGCAACTCCAGGATGCAACAGTAACTTAACCACACATGATTATTTTGTTTTTCCACTCCTTCATTACTAAAATCAGATAATTTCTCAATTAAATGGTTTTTTATTGATGACTTGATTAACGACTGTATTTAAAATAAGGTTCTTCTATACTTCATCATTGTGCTCATATGTACATAACTTTGCATCACAGTTACAAACACAGAACATTCAAGTGACATTTTGTACAGGCAATACACAATATATGTGAAGGCCTCAGTGATTGATATTTTTACTGGAAGAAAAAAAATACTTACGTGATTCATCAGTTTATCAAAATTGTCATTGATTACTTTTCTGCCAATTGAGTGATCCCTTAAAAAACTATTTGCTTTAGCTCTTTTGTGACTACCTGAGTGAGTTCACCTGATCACACTTTATTTAAAGACTGCTTTCCCTTTCACTCACTATTTGACCTTGACTTGGTCTCGGTTTCTACAAGAAGAGGTTATTTTGCTCTTTAGTTTTATCCTATGTCCATGTTAGTTTATCTGAGGACTTTAACTTAAGATATTTATCTTTCCTCATATCATATAATGGACATATTAATTTGGGTTCTAATCTTATGTTTGTTTTCTTTCGGAACGAACGGCTCAAGTGTATTTATCCGCCTTAAATGTTGGTACATGCAACCTTTGAGTATTGAAGAAATAAAATTTGTTCAGAGGACTGGAGTGTTCCTGCGTCATTCCATGCATTCAGATTGGATGCCCAAGATATATAGCAAACTTTTCATTTTGAACCTCCTAATATAGTGCGTGTTGTGCACAGAGGAAGCTGAATCCAGCCCCAGCAGTGTGCTCAGCAGGCATCAATAACAACAGAAATGAATAATCAGACAGGGCCTGAAAGGAGAGCTGGTTAAAAGCTGCTTGCAGGCTATAGCAGCTTGAATAAGGTGCCTTTATTTGATGAATGCTGAGAGGAATCAGAGAGGAATCAGCTGAACAGTCAGCTGACGTGGCGGGATTGTGAGCTGAGCTTGACTTTGTTGCCTGCCTGAACTAGTGCTGTGCTCCGTTAAACTTTCTATGACAATTTGCTCTGGATAGCTTTGCAAGCTGTCATTTTTAAGATTTAAACATGTAACATGTGTGTTTCTTGAACCTGTTTGACAAGCTTGAATTTTGAGACTGCATTTTTTAACAATTAGAATATCTGCTCTTGTAAGTGGATGGCTTGTTGAGTCTCTAGATTATCTATGTGAGTCTGGGTGTACTGAAGGTGTGTGTTGTTGTCAGAAGCGATCGAAGGCCAAATGTTTTTAGATCATCTGTCAATCAGAAGAAGTGAAGGCCAGGCTGCGTAAAAAACTGAATCTGTGCTGGCAGAAGATGACCTCTGATCTGAGCGGTCCAGTAAATCATATTGAAATTTGGACTCCAAATAATCAAATCGATTTTTGTAGAGAGTTTTATAACAAATGAACCACAGTGAGTCTGGAACTGTGGAGACAAATTAATCATTATCACAGGCCTTTCCCAAACAAAAAAACTAATGTTGACTTAATACAATAAATTCCATATTTCTCCCAAGTGGGATTCATAAAGTAATTATTCTATAAAAACAAAATATATTGACAAAAGTGGCCCTCCGATGGATTGGCAACCTGGACGGGTGTACCCCGCCTTTTGCCTGATGTCAGCTGGGATTGGCTCCAGCCCCCCGCGACCCTGTACGCAGGATAAGCGGTTGATGATTGATGGATGGATATTGACAAAAGTGATCTGAATCTGGAATCTTCCACAAACAAATTCTCATAGCAATAATTTCCATTCCTAAAGTAATTCTAAAGATAATGTAATTATGTCTATTGTTAGTCACCTGTTCACCAAGGCAAATTCCTTGTATGTGTAAAAACTAAATGGCAACAAAGCAGTTACTGATTCTGAAGCCTGGGTCTTTCCGTATGCTGAAGAAGAGGAAAAAGATTATATGAGAGTGTTTTTCTCCTTTTCTGTAGGTGTGTGTTTGTGCAGCCTATTTGCCCAGCTGTCTTTTGGCTCCAGAACAACAAACTTTCTGGGAGACGACCCCCAACAATTATTAACTGGTTCCGAGATTTAGTTTGTACAAATCAGTGCTTCTTCCAACTTTGTGTGTTCATGTGCTCTTAAGTTGGAATGTGGAATCAACATGGATTCCCGTGGTGTATGTAGATAGAAATGGCTCATTGTAAGGTAATAAAAACATTAACGATTCATTATATCATGTCTTTATACACCACTGAAAACATAGTTATATATTATATTGTTTTTCTGTCAATAGATCCTCCTAAATATGATACACTGAACCTTTAAAGACTGACACCATGGTAAAAATGTGTTGTTTTCTTTTCCTCAGACGAAGCAGCATGCCTTCCACCGGAGATGCCAAATGCAAAATACACAGAAAACCAAAATGTTTGGTATGAGGATGGACATATGATTAGGATAACATGTGACAAAGGATATGAACCCAAAGGCCAGGATGTCACAGGGCCAGAAAATGGCCGACATTTTTTGTGCATCTGGTGTTTTATTTTGGAATGTTTTTTACTTGTGTGCTGTGATTGTTATTGCATGACAGTGGTGTTTTAGCATGTTGTGGTGCAGTACTATTAATTCCCCTTTTATATAGCTCCCTTTTTAACTTGTGTCATCACATTGATTTTAGTTAGGCCTTTTTAAATCAAGTCTTATTTTTAATTGCATTAATAAATTGTTAAATGTATTTTAGCTCATTGTGGTTTCTGCTCTGCTCCAACCTCAATTTAAAAGAAGCTGTGTGTGTCTGAGTCCTAGGGCTCCAAGTACCCCCTAGGTGGCGTTGTCGCCCTTTCTTTTTAAATACATTTTACTTAGAGCTTTTAATTGAGAATTTGTATTGGACACCGGCCACTTACTTGACAGTTACTAATTCTCAATCTGATTCTGAAGCCCGGGGCTTTCTGTATGCTGAAGAAGAGGAAAAAGATGATTTGAGAGTAGTTTTCTCCTTTTCTGTAGGTGTGTGTGTACATGCAGCCTATTTGCCCATCTCTCCTTTGGCTCCAGAACAACAGCATGATGCCTGTGTGTTTACTTGACAAACTTTCTGGGAGAAGGCCCCCAACAATTATTAACTGGTTCTGATCTGGACTAAGCTCTCAGATTTACTGTGTCGTGGGATGATTTCATTCCTGACAAAATGAACATGAGATATCTTGGATTAGTTCTTCTTATTTGGTTTCCAGGAGTGCTTCATGGTAAGAACATTAACTACTTTGACATCCAACCATTTAAATTTGTTAAAAACAAAAGCAGTGACTGTAGAATAATTTTGCTTACTATTGTATTTTAGCACAAATCGCTGCACAGTCCTGTAGTGCTCCTAAACTGGATGGTGGTTTCTTTGCCCCAAAGCAAGAGACTTATTCTCATGGAACGGAGCTCAGTTATACCTGTGATACTGGTCGTAAACCTGTGGTGAAGGGATGGTGGGCAACAAGCACATGTCAAACTGGAAAATGGTCTCATACACCACAGTGTATAGGTAAGTGTTCCCTCTGCTGTTTTTTACTTTGTCCACATGGTTGCTCCGTCACTCTATGAATGGCAAAGTCAGTCTGTCGGCCGTGCACTACTTTGATCCAGACTGAAATACTGGACATGTTGGCTGTTTTGTCATGACATTTGATCTAGACATTCATGTTGCCCTGTAATGAAACTTGGTTGATGCCCTGACTTTTCATTTACATCCATCAACTGAATCTTAATCCTATATCCACAATTAATGCAGTGGAGCATTCCCTTTGGCAGCAAGTCTTTTAATATATGATAAATCCTTGGAGATAACATTCACCCATGTAATGGCAGAAATGTAAATTGCCAAGTTTAAATTTTGCCGAGTTTAAATACTTTCACTGTAGCAATTATTTTCTTTTCCTCAGACGAAGCAGCATGCCTTCCACCAGAGATGCCAAATGCAAAATACACAGAAAACCAAAATGGTTGGTATGAGGACGGACACATTATTAGGATAACATGTGACAAAGGATATGAACCCAAAGGCCAGGATGTCACAGCCATATGTATAAATGGAACGTGGTTCTCTGTGCCGGTCTGTGAGAGTAAGTCTGTCAGATGTTCTATACCAGTAAGCTGTGAAACTAACAGAGACCAGAATAATATCAGTGCTGTAATTCTTAGGTTTAAATTCTCACCAGTTGCACCAACCAAGCCACACATCTGAGCACCTTTACCTGTTGATGACTAATGGGTTTATTTTTACAGAAAGTATCCTTGCATGTGGTGAACCTCCTAAAATCCCCCATGCAGTCATCATTCATCAGAGATACCAGGAGATGTTTGCTGTAGATTCAGAAGTGCAGTATGAATGTGAAGATGGATATACTGTAGAGGGAGCAGAAAAATCCATCTTTTGCATAGCTGGAACTTGGACTAAAGGACCACCGTGCAGTAAGTGGACAATGTGCTGAGAGATGCACTAATCATTTGACCCCCTGAACAGCAATTGTCCAACTGTAGATTAGAAAAAAAATATCTCAGCTGGCTAGCTTTTAGGCAGACAAAATACCATGTGCACTAGAAAGCAAAATCAGACTACTATGTAAATAGTTTACTTGAATGTAATGGGGCAAAGTTTTGGAAAACAGTGAAATCCCTGTTGAAGGATTTACTGAAGAAAGAACAGACATAAAAAAACAACATTATTGTTGATGCTTTTAATAGCCACTTTCTTAGATCAAGTAATCTCTTTGATAAATTGTCCACTACTACTTAGCAAGATGATAGCTGGATACAAAAAACATATGACAAGATTTTGCAATAAAACCATTTCATGACAATTAAGTCCTAGATGCCTTAATTACTATAAATGCTAGGAAATCAGCTGGTCGAGACAAATTGGATCCATGCCTGCTGGTCAGGGCAGCGCCTTTTATCTCAAGGCCATTAACGCATATTTTTAATCTAACTGTGTCAACTGGAATCTTGCATGTCCATCTTGCATCTTGCAAACTGTGCATGTGCTCACTCTTCAAAATGGAGGAGACACTAGAGTACTTGATAATTATCGACCTATTTCAAAGCTGTCTTGCCTGGCTAAAATTCTGCAGTCTAAATAGACAGCTTTGTTCTTTTTTAACTGAATGTAGCTTACTGAACAAATACCAGTCGGGTTTTAGACCTGGCCACAGTACTATTACAGCGGCCACACTGGCTGTAGATGATATTGTCAAGAGCTTGGATGCTAAACTAACTTGTGTTTTATTTATTTACCTGTCCAAGGCTTTTTGACACCGTTAATCACTCTGTTCTCTAAGAATATTATTCACAGGCTTAGTAAATATCATAGTAATAAATAGCTATACTAACTTAATATAATAATAATAATCTTTATTTGTAGAGCACTTTTCAAAAACGAGTTACAAAGTGCTTTAACAAGTGTAAAGACAATAATACCCAAAAAACAATACAAAAACAATACAAGATAAAGAAAAGAAAAGACTAAAATAAATAAAAAAGATAATATAAAATTAGTAAAATAGAATAAAATAAAACGGATAAAATAAAGTCAAATAAGATTGGGAAATGCTCTCCTATAACACTGTGTTTTAAGAAGGGACTTAAAAGAGTTCACTGAATCAGCTGACCTGATTTCCTCGGGCAGACTGTTCCAGAGCCTCGGGGCCCTGACAACAAACGCTCTGTCCCCTTTAGTTTTCAGTCGAGACTCTGGAACAGATAGCAGACCTCTGCCCGAGGATCTCAAGGTATGTGCTGGTGTGCATGGGACTAAAAGGTCAGAAATATAACAAGGCGAGAGGCCATGAAGAGCTTTAAAAGTGATCAATAGAATTTTAAAGTCAATTCTAAAACATACTGGGAGCCAGTGTAATGAAGCTAAAATAGGAGTAATGTGGTCATATTTCTTTGTTCTGGTTAAAAGCCTGGCAGCTGAGTTCTGGACAGTCTGGAGTCGATCAATAGATTTCTGGGTTAAACAGGTGAAAAGGCTGTTGCAATAATCTAGGCGTGATGAGATGAAGGCGTGTAAAATGGTCTCAGTGTCCTTAAAAGTTAACATAGATTGAATTTTTGCTATATTTCTAAGTTGATAAAAACATGATTGAACAAGCTTTGTGGTGTGCTGCTTGAAATTTAAATTACTATCAAACCAAACTCCAAGGTTCTTTGCCACAGGCTTAATGTGATTTACTAGGGAACCAGCAGATGGCAAAACAAATACTGCCAATACTGTGAACTCAGCATTCCAGGGACTGTGGATCTGATGGGCAAGTATATTTGTGTGTCATCAGCATAAATATGAAAAGAAATTCCATGTTTATGGATAATATGTCCAAGGGGAAGCAGATACAAGGAAAACAAAATGGGTCCTAAGACCGACCCCTGAGGCACACCATATTTAACTGGACAGAACGAAGAGACATAGTTGTTTACAGACACGCAAAACTTCCTATTTGACAGGTAGGATGAAAACCATTCTAGCACCGTACCAGAGATCCCCACCCATTGCTTCAGTCTGTCAAAAGCAGTGCTAAGGTCCAGGAGTACCAGGACTGAGCACATGCCTTCATCAGCAGACATTAAAAGGTCATTGGTGACTTTAAGCAGGGCAGTCTCAGTGCTGTGGTACTTCCTGAAACCAGATTGAAACTTTTCAAATATTTTGTTATTTTCCAGTACAGTGAGCAGCTGTTTGGACACAATTCTTTCTAGAATCTTTGCAATAAAAGGCAGTTTTGAAAATGGTCTAAAATTTTGTGGTAGGGAGGGATCTAAACCAGGTTTCTTTAAAAGTGGGTTCACGCAAGCCGTTTTAAAATAATCAGGGACACAACCAGTAGATAGGGAATAAAATAAAAGAGCTCCTGCAGGCTGCACGAAAACTTAGGGCGAACAGCATGAGCAGATGATGATCTAGACTTAGAGTAACATGTGACCAAGGATATGAACCCAAAGGCCAGCAAGTCACCATATGTAGAAGTGGAACATGGTCCTCTGTGCCGGTCTGTGAGAGTAAGTCTGCTGTACCAGTAAGCTGTAAAACTAACCAGAATAATTACTGTGCAACATTATACCGTATACTGTATTTATCAAGTCAACAGGTAAAATACGCAGAACGATTTTAGTTGACATTACAGAATAACTTACGTTTCTTGGAGGAGCCAGACCAACTATTGAACATGGTGGATCCACAGTGGGAACAACAGGTTGGGAGGACACTGAACAAGGTGGGGGAACAAAACCTGGGGGTTTATTTGTCTGTATTAAATATAAATGAGTATATTCATTTATTTAATTCCATTTTAGAATATGTATATATTGTATATCTAATTTATTTTCTTATTCCCACTTAGGCAGAGGAACTGAAACAGGTGCCGTAGGAGGTAGATTATTGACATTGATTGTATTATAGAAGATATATATATATATATATATATATATATATATATATATATATATGTATATTATTGTAAATTTAATAATCATTGATTTAAAGGTTAATCTACTTTACATTAAAATCTTTAATTTTCAAAAAGAATAATGGGGAAATTGTTTTGACATTACTCTGAATCAGAAAGAAAAAGAGTCCAAATAACATGCTGAAGTGTTACTAACTGGTGTGTCTTCTGTTCTGTGTGTATACCTTTATCTCCTCTGCATCTTACAGGATCTTCTGCCACCTCTGGCTCAAATGACAGAGACAGTCAACGTGCATTCATGTCAAGTAAATCATTCAGATCAAATGCTCCTTTTACATCACATGTATCGGGCTTTGTTTATATATTTACTTTTAAATATTTCTTCACTAGCTGACCAGTTACTGTAAAAGAATCTGTAGCCTCACTGAGTGGTTTGGGGATAGGCATGGTGTGTATTTTCTGTGATACATCCTCCCGGTGAAGCTCATCGCTGGCAGGTGAAAAGAAGCAGCAGGTGACGTCACATGGTGGCAAAGGACCACAGTGTGAGAATTACACATTCAACATGGGAAAAAACAAGGATTAAATCGAGTTAAAAAGCCAGTCAGGGAGGTTTTAGGTATCCAAAATAATAGGCTGATGGCACTATGTTAATTTTATTACAATATGTTGTGCTGTTGTTGCTGGATCACCATTTCACTGACATACTGTGACAATGTTAAATCTCTTTTTTAATTTCAGTTGACCACTGTGGAGAACACCCAAACGTTCCAAACAGTGATGTTGTACAAGTGAATCGAATGTCTTTGAAATACCAATGTAATTCCTTTTACACACAAGTCGGTTCAGACACCGTGACGTGTTACAGTGATGGCAGTTGGTCAGACCTTCCCATCTGCAAAGGTTTAAACAAGTCAATATCACAATTTTTCATTCTCAAAGTCTATCAAAGATGTTATACCACATAATTACATATATGTGGGTTTTTTTGTATTACTTTTGTGCAGAGGCATTCTGTGTCGTGGATCATACTAGATATCGTTGGGACAACTTTCAACTATCTGGAGTTGAATATATCAAAGACGGAGAGAAAAAGACATTTCCATGCACTTATCCTTCTAATTGGAGCAGGGTTTTTCAGTGCATTAATGGAAGAATACATTATACAAGCTGTAAGTATATACGTAAGCTCTTCACATATTTATTTGCCACTAAACTTTTAGTTTCAACCTTTTTATTGTCAACTACTATGTTTATGAATATGAACTAAAGTGATTTAGATATGAATCATTTTCAGTGTGATAGTTTCAAAAAGAAGAAAAAGGAAAAGAATAAAAGGAAAAAAGAACACCAAGAACGGAAACCTGAGTATTTAGAAAATAAGCCTGGCATTACTCTATAGTTTTCTTATTGTCAACAAATCCCATGAAAAGAACCAAACATGTCCGACTGGACTGGCACTCTTGCAGCTTGCCCCTGAGGATAAGAACATTTCTTCTTATCGAAACAGCAAAAAGCCAAACTTTTCCAACTATATGTCTCCATATCCAGCTCTCCAGCCAGCTTCTCATATCCCCATACTCCAGTTAGTTCACCCAGTGCTTTCTCATGTCATCACACCACCCACCAACAGCAGAGCTGCTCCAACCTTCTTCACTCAAATACCTTCTCCCTTTGTGTCTAATATGTCTCATCTCTTTTCTTTATTTAAACACATTCATAGCATCCTTTCCTCTTCACTTTTCAGCCACCACTAATACTGCTCCTTTGGCTCCTTCAGCCTCGTCTTCCTCCTCTGTAAAATTAAACGTTTCTGTTCATAACGCCTCAACAGCATCAAGCCATGGAGTTTTCTCCACCCAACATTTTCTATTGTCACCTGTCTCATCTTTTATCTCCTTACTCTCCAAAACCACAGCACATTTTCCTTCCCTACATTGCCTTCCATCGTTGACCCTTTCCTAATGCAAACTCTGTGGCCAACAGCTATTTCCCTTTAGCCTCCGCCATGCCCCCAGTTTGCACCATTTCAGCCACTCGACCCTCTTCTGTTTGACCGTGTTAGATCCAGCTGCCCCACAACCCTACGACACACGGTTTGTGAACAGCAAAATATCTCAAACACTAATAAAAATGGGTATCTTGTCATGGAATTTGTCTACAGTAGGAATATATAGAATAACACCAGTCTTGTCCTATAAGAACAGAACAGATTTTCCTCAGTAGGTGCAGCTAAGCAGAAATGTAGTGAATCAGCCATCAGTAACAAATGTTTGTGTGAATTAAACTACCTACTGAAATATTCACTGCTGTGCTGCTGTTGGATTCTTTTAGGTTGTCATTATTATGACATTCAACGGGTAAGTGTTATTCTTGGATTTACTTTTTTAAAGAATGTAATTACTGTTAAATTGTTTATTTATTGTTGGACAATACTTTATTTGAACTTTATCCTGCAATTTAATACCATGTTAATATTGATGAATTAGCTATTAACATTATTGCTTATTGTCTGTGTTGTAAACAGGGTTTATGCCGATAAAGCACAAGAGAAGAACAACTGCTGGGCTGACAACAAAAGCCAAGTTGGAAACTTTTGAAATACCTCCACCATAAAACAACTACGCCCAAAAACATGTTGTCTCAATTGTATTTGATTTTTTTAAAACTTCATGCACTAATAACATGATCAATATTTTGACTGTATAAGGGTCATATGGCCTACAGTAATCTGAATTAAATGTTCACTAGAAATCTTAACAGAGATCTTTGTATTATTTTGTCTACACATTGTTCAGAACAGTCCTTCCTCTCTGCAAGCACTAGTTCTTCTTATATTATCATACTTGAGACAGCATTAATACAAACTCTTGACAAAATCCATTGTCAGTTTAAGTGCTTCATGGTGGGTCATCATAATCAAATAAAATAAAAAACACAACTGTCCAAAGCTATTTACAGCATCTGAAGCTGCATGTTTGAAATGCAACATGTTGCTGCCTAACCGACACTGATGTAGAAGTGCAATACATGATGGTTCATTGACAGAATAATAAAATAAAGAACATACAGTACATCTAAGGCTGATGAGAACGTCTTTAGTTCTGCAGGTATTTAGTTATGAACCAAATAATTGGGCAAATTAAATGACGGCACTAGTTCTAACAAAGTTACCCTGACAAGAACATGAATGTGTGCACCAAATTACACCGCAATCTATCAGATAGTTGTAGAGATATTTAATTGTGGACCAAAGTGGTGATGAACCAATGACCATGCTGCTAGCATGGCTAAACAGGATCAGGAGTTTATGCAAACTTGTTCAGGTAGTGTTATTTGTAACTGCAATAGTGGTGACTGTGTAGATCGTTTGTCATTGCACACAGAAAATGTGGTGACCTATGGATTCCATCTACAAACATTTTATCTACTAAGTTAAGTTAACTTGTTTAAATTTCAAGATAGTTAACTGTAAGAGTGCAACTTGTCACTGAATTCATAGACTTCAGTTTCACACAGTGTGAGCAGATGGAGGTAATTTACTCAAACTGTCCCTGATGATGTTCCGATGCACAGGTTTTGTTTATATTGTGTAAATAAAATGTAATGAACCTTCTATGACAAAGTATTTGCTCTGAATAGCTTTGCTCTTACAATGTGGTAAACTGACATTTTAGAGATTATCAGATTTAAACTTGTAACATGCGTTACCTAAACCTGTTTGACTGCAATGCTCTTGGCTAGTTGAGTCTTACTCTCACATAATGGTTGATTATCCATGTAGATCTGGATGTTCTGAAGGTTTGTGTTCTCAGAAGCAATCAAGGACAAATATGTGTTTTTAGATCATCTGTTAATCAGAATCTGTTAATCAGAAGAAGTGAAGGCCAGGCTACATAAATAACTAAATCAGTGCAGGCAGACGACTGACCTCTGATCAGAGCAGTCCAGTAAAACATTTTGAAATTTGGACAATACTCAATAGATTTTTGAGAGAGTTTCATAACAAATAAACCATAGAGATTCTGGTACTCTGGACAAATTAATCATTAGACAGGCATTTTCCAAACAAATGTGGATTAACAAATGACGTATTTGCCCTAAGTAATTAATAATAAGTTACATGTAATTATGTCTATTGTTATGCAACTAGCAACAAACAAATGTGTAAACTACATGGCAAATAAAGCAGTTACTGATTCTAATCTGATTCTGAAGCCCGGGGCTTTCTGTATGCGAAGAGAGGAAAAAGATTATATGAGCGTATTTTCTCCTTTTGTAGGTGTGTGTGTACATGCAGCCTATTTGTCCATCTCTCCTTCGTCCAGAACAACAGCATGATGCCTGTGTGTTACTTGACAAACTTTCTGGGAGAAGGCCCCCAACAATTATTAACTGGT
>NW_024040356.1:0-19833 GCF_014851395.1 Micropterus salmoides | reverse complement strand
CGCTGCGGTCGTGTCTAGTGGACTCACAAGCATTGACTAGAATGGAAGCGATTAGCTCCAGCAAGAGTGTTTATATGACCACAGTATAAGTGTAAACCGATGCATACGACAAGTTCAACTAGAGCTTCATCAAACTGGTCAGCCATGGTTGTTTTGAGTGGAAATTAACCTAAATGACTTTCTCTTGTTGACTCATGCTATAGTTAACCATATTTTGTATGCAGATGACCTTGTGGTTTTAAGCCCAAGTAGTGCTGGATTATAGCAGCTCCTTACAATTTGTTAAGATTTGGGTAAGATTTGGACCTTGAGTTTGTAATAAAGTTTTGAACTGAATTTCCTAAACTCACATGATGCCGTTAATAACTCAAAGCATTCAACCAATAATCACAACCAGCTATGTTTTTGTACACTGCTCAAAAAAATAAAGGGAACACTTAAACAACACAATGTAACTCCAAGTCAATCAAACTCCTGTGAAATCAAACTGTCCACTTAGGAAGCAACACTGATTGACAATCAATTTCACATGCTGTTGTGCAAATGGAATAGACAACAGGTGGAAATTATAGGCAATTAGCAAGACACCCCCAATAAAGGAGTGGTTCTGCAGGTGGTGACCACAGACCACTTCTCAGTTCCTATGCTTCCTGGCTGATGTTTTGGTCACTTTTGAATGCTGGCGGTGCTTTCACTCTAGTGGTAGCATGAGACAGAGTCTACAACCCACACAAGTGGCTCAGGTAGTGCAGCTCATCCAGGATGGCACATCAATGCGAGCTGTGGCAAGAAGGTTTGCTGTGTCTGTCAGCGTAGTGTCCAGAGCATCGAGGCACTACCCGGAGACAGGCCAGTACATCCAGGACATCCTTGTAAAAGAGATAAAAATCTCAATGGATTTCTTTCCTGGTAAAATAAAGGTTAAATAAATAAAATAAAAAAACATCAGGAAACGTGGAGGAGGCCGTAGGAGGGCAACAACCCAGCAGCAGAACCGCTACCTCCACCTTTGTGCGAGGAGGAGCAGGAGGAGCACTGCCAGAGCCCTGCAAAATGACCTCCAGCAGGCCACAAATGTGCATGTGTCTGCTCAACCGGTCAGAAACAGACTCCATGAGGGTGGTATGAGGGCCCGACGTCCGCAGGTGGGGGGTGCTTACAGCCCAACACCGCGCAGGACGTTTGGCATTTGCCAGAGAACACCAAGATTGGTAAATTCGCCACTGGCGCCCTGTGCTCTTCACAGGTTCACACTGAGCACATGTGACAGACGTGACAGAGTCTGGAGACGCCGTGGAGAACGTTCTGCTGCCTGCAACATCCTCCAGCATGACCGGTTTGGCGGTGGGTCAGTAATGGTGTGGGGTTGCATTTCTTTGGGGGGCCGCACAGCCCTCCATGTGCTCGCCAGAGGTAGCCTGACTGCCATTAGGTACCGAGATGAGATCCTCAGACCCCTTGTGAGACCATATGCTGGTGCGGTTGGCCCTGGGTTCCTCCTAATGCAACACAATGCTAGACCTCATGTGGCTGGAGTGTGTCAGCAGTTCCTGCAAGAGGAAGGTATTGATGCTATGGACTGGCCCGCCCGTTTCCCAGACCTGAATCCAATTGAGCACATCTGGGACATCATGTCTCGCTCCATCCACCAACGCCACGTTGCACCACAGACTGTCCAGGAATTGGCGGATGCTTTAGTCCAGGTCTGGGAGGAGATCCCTCATGAGACCATCCGCCACCTCATCAGGAGCACGCCCAGGCGTTGTAGGGAGGTCATACAGGCACATGGAGGCCACACACACTACTGAGCCTCATTTTGACTTGTTTTAAGGACATTACATCAAAGTTGGATCGGCCTGTAGTGTGGTTTTCCACTTTGATTTTGAGTGTGACTCCAAATCCAGACCTCCATGGGTTGATAAATTTGATTTCCATTGATAATTTTGTGTGATTTTGTTGTCAGCACATTAAACTATGCAAAGAAAGGAGTATTTAATGAGATTATTTCATACATTCAGATCTAGGATGTGTTATTTTAGTGTTTCCTTTATTTTTTGAGCAGTGTATTTTTCCAACATGCACTGGGCAATGTTCAGAGTCCTTCCAGCACACATACAGACACACAAACCTTCTGATTTGCCAGTTCACTTGACCTGCTTGACTTTGGACTGTGACTCCACAAAGAAACAATCAGTCAATATACGACAATTAATAGAAAATGATTATTTCCGTGCTGAGTGACTAATGGATTAATTGACTAAGCCTTTCCAAGGGACAACACCATCGAGAATCTCTCAACAGTCCACCAGTGTCTCCTCTGCTCCTCGTCCTGAGAAGAAACACCTCACATCTCTGAAGCGGTGATGTATTATTGATGTGTCAGCTTTTGCTTATGGTCACTGATGCGGCCATGGGAGTAAACATGAGGAAGAAACCCCACCCCGACAGTTCTTCGACAGAGGAGGTCATGAGCTTCACTTACTGAAGGATGTTTCCTCGAGGGCTTCCGGTCTGCAGCTCAGAATAACACTGAAGCTAATGCGTCTGAACGCAAGAGGGCATGACATATACCACTGTGTTCATTTTTACAAAATGACACCATATTTTTATCAGTTATTTTTTCCATTAATCAATACATTGTTTGATTTTTAAAAAGTTGGAAAATAAGTACATGCGCTCTTTGCAAGTTCCCAGAGCCCCAAGTGTTGTCTCTTAATGGCTTATTTAGTCTATACAAGTGTTATAAGGTTAAAGTTTGTAATGATATGAGATAGAAAAGCAGAACACTATACAAACTGTACAAACTCTTGATTAATTCTCTGTCAATCCATTAATGGACTATGGGTTTCAGCACTCTATCACAGCCTTTTTGGACGATAGTAATTTATTTTATTTGTTCACTGTTTAGTTACTGAATATACTATGTTGTTTTTTATAATTATTTTAGGGTTTTAACTAACAAGTATTTCCATTATCAATAAGTCATTTAGGCAACAAAAGTGATGACAATTGTCATCACAAGATCACAAGATCACAAGATCCCAAAGAGTGAAAACCAGCCATTATTTGGAATTCTTACTTGATAAATGACTCAAATGCTTAATCACTTTATTATGGTATGGATTACATGATAGAAAATAAATCAACAACAATTTAGATAGATTAATGTGGAGCACAAATGTCAAAATTCTGTTATTCCAGCCTCTCAAACGTTATTTGCTGCTTGTCTCTGTTTGATATAATTTTGGGGTAAGGGACCTCCGCATTTAATTGACAAAAATGTATTAATTGCTTTTCTCTGTTTTATATGACTGAAAAGTATTTTGGGGGTTTTGGCACTTTTGGTCAAATAAAACAATTAAGATATCATCTCTGGAAATGTGTACTGTGCATTTCCTAACATTTTATAGACTAAACAATTAATCAATAAATCAGAAAAATGCTTAAAATGTCTGGCAGCTGCCACCTTATAATGACAGAAGACAATAAAAATCAAATTCACGATCCTGCTATTCTGTTCCTACTTGGGTATGTGTTGTATGTGACATTCCTGTAAAACTAAACCAATCACTACAATGCCAAACTCAACAGTTTGAATGTCTTCACATAAGTGCATTTCTAAAAACACACAGCAGCTGGAGAGACAGTGGGAGAGAGAGGTTGACTTTAACAGAGAGAGAGAGAGAGAGAGAGAGAGAGAACTGGGAGGAAGGTTATGATGAGGGGAAATATGTGCAGCAGGGTGATCATTTGAAAAGGTATTGATCACCTTTACACTTAATGTACAAAACCACCTTGAAGCAGGTCAGTTGTATCAGATACAAGCTGTTAGACAGGTATAATTACCAATATGCAAATGAGCGCAGGTGTGCATTTCAATATGAACCCAGTGACTTGATGCTCTCAGGTAATTTCACTTACCTGTTTTTCCAGCATGATCATTCTCTCAGTATCATGACCTTCATGGAGAGTGTGTCCATGCAAGTTCAGGTTCACCGTTAGACACACTCCTCCTCCGCCAGCATCTTGTTCTTCACGGTTGAGCGAGGTGGGAAAAAATAATAGTAATTAAAAAAAAAAAATGCTTAGCTAAAACGCGCTGGGAGGCTAGTAGACAGCTATGGTTCTTTTATCCTTGAGAGAAATGTCCTCGCTGACTCCAGCATGTCTCGGTATCAATATAAAAAGGCTTTAAGGAGTGTTTTTTCATGGAGGAAAACACCACATCGGTCAGTGAACGGGGGAGTGAGAAAAAAACAACCAACGGCGAGCTGAGGGGTAGCTAACACTAGCGTGCTAGCGTTAGCCAGCTAAACCCAGCGATTATCAAAATTTTATTTGTCTCCTCCTGCCTTCATCCATCGCCGCTCCGCTCCCTTCCAGTCACGCTCGAAAAAATACAACAGAAAGGTCTCCTCTCGCATCGGTTCTCAAATCCTCGCTATTGCTCGACGACGACATCCCAGTGAGGAGTGGTCAGTCGGGGGAAGATGTGGTAGTGATTTGACCACTGTAACACGGATGCTTAAATGGATGCTGCTGCTGCTGGTTGAGGGGGAATCTCCGCTTTCACCAAAGCAAGACGCTGCTTCTGCTGCTGCGGTCGGAGAAAAAAAGGCATCTCAGAACAACGACTCTCTTGAACGCACCACACGTAAAACGACGCAGAGGCGAAACAGACTCTCTTGAACAGACTCCAGTTTTATTTTTATACATTTTAAAACATTGTATCACTTTAAACGGTTGTATCGTATTCATATTCTGCCTTCGAAAGAACGAGGATAACAAGACTGTAATTCTGACCTTGAAAATCAGAATCAGCTTTATTGGCCTGGTATGTGCAGCCTACACACTGAAGGAATTTGATTTTTCGTTGCACTAAGTGTTAATAACGGATACAGAACACATAAATAGACATTCGGCCTACAAGGACAACAAGCCCGAAAATAGTAGTTTTACCCAAAATATCTTATCACAAGGTCCACTCATCACCTTACTAGCTTTTTCTCACAGCTGAGCCATTTCCATGATAACGGAGATAACTGAAGATAACGAGATGCATGTTTGGACGAATTAAGTAAGTGGACTTGGAGGTCCTTTTTTTTTTTTTAAACAAAAATGTTTTACATATAATACTGATATCCTAGTTGTCCATTTATTTATATACAGTCCCCTCCAAAAGTATTGGATCAGTAAGGCAAATTCCTTAGTTTTTGTTGTTCACTGAAGACATTTGGTTTAAGATCAAAAATGAGTATGAGACAAGAGCAAGAGAATTTCAGCTTTTATTTCCTGGTATTCACATCTAGATGTGTTAAACAACTCAGGACATACCACCCTTTGTTTGAATCCATCCATTTTTATTAATTGGATGGTTTCTAATCTAATTGATAGATTGATCAATAATAGTTGCTAGTTGCTGCTCCATGCAATTTAAAACTACACAGACTACATCCTGTCTGCTACATTTTTGGGGTGTATTGCAATAAGTTGAAGGCTACTACACATTGGCTTGTGTGGCCACCTTCCCTTTTGATACAGCAAGATAATAATGTCAGATGTTAAAAAATAGATAGATATATAGTAGTAGATATATACTACATAACTTCACCACCACAGACAATCTTTGTAGGGTGCTGTTTTCATAAATATCACGCCAGCCAAACTTTATCCAGCTGTGAGAAAAAGAAAATTCATTAAACACATTAAACAATTTAACTCCTAAATTGTGCCTTATTTGTGAACAAATGATATAATGGCATACTGTATTATTGTATTGTTGCTTGTTTGTTTTGAGATATATATATATATATATATATATATATATATATATATACATATATGCAGCAACAAATACCTTGGGGTGCTGCAGGCTAATGAGGAGGCAGCAAGGAAGTCCGCCACAGCCAAATACCTACAGAGAGTGAGGCAGGTCCTGAAAAGTCAGCTGAATGGGAAAAACAATCAGCCATCAACCCATACGCCCTGCCAGTCATCAGATACCCCGCTGGTATAATAAACTGGCCAAAGGAGGAGATAGAGGCCACTGACATCAAGACAAGAAAGCTCCTTACAATGCATGGAGGGTTTCACCCCAAATCCAGCACCCTGAGACTGTACACCTAGCGTAGCGAGGGAGGCCGAGGGCTAGTGAGTGTCAAGACCACTGTCCAGGATGAAACGACAAAGATCCAAGAGTACATCAGGAAGATGGCCCCCAATGATGAAGGGTTTAGTGAGTACCTCAGGCAGCAGAAACCCGAGGGAGAGGACAAGGAAGATGAAGAACCTTCATGGAGGGACAAGCCGCTGCACGTGGCTGATATCAAGAAATCCTACCAGTGGCTGGAAAAGGATGGACTGAAGGACAGCACAGAAGCACTAATCATGGCGGCACAAGAACAGGCACTCAGTACAAGATCAATAGAGGCTGGGGTCTACCACACCAGGCAGGACCCTAGGTGCAGACTGTGCAAGGATGCCCCTGAGACAGTACAGCACATAACAGGGTGTAAGATGCAGGCAGGAAGTGCGTACATGGAATGCCATAACCAGGTAGATGTCATATTGTACAGGAACATCTGCCATGAGAATAGGCTGGAAGTCCCAAGGTCAAAATGGAAGACACCTCCTAAGGTAAGTTGAGAATGACCGAGCTAAGATCCTGTGGGACTTCAAGATCCAGACTGACAAACTGGTGATGGCTAACCAACCAGATATCGTGTTGATCGTCAAACAGCAGAAGAAGGTTGCAGTGATAGATGTGGCAATCCCTAGCGACAGCAACATCAAGAAGAAGGAACACGAGAATCTTGAGAAATACCAAGGGCTGAAAGAGGAGCTAGAAAAGATGTGGAAAGTAAGAGCAACAGTGGTGCCAGTGGTAATCGGAGCACTAGGGGCTGTGACCCCCAAACTGGGAAAGTGGCTACAGCAGATTCCAGGTAAAACATCAGAGGCCTCTGTCCAGAAGAGTGCACCCTCAAACTCCCAGGCCACTGGTAGAGGACCCGAGCTTGAGGATGACACATCCCACCCCACAAGGGGTGAGAGGGGGATTTTTTAAATAGATGTATATATATATACACACATATATATATGTGTGTATATATACAGAGAAATATTTTGTATTTATAGGCCTATATAATTATATTTATATACATATAAACACATTTATTAATTTTTTTGCTATACAATTCGAGTGTAATTATCAACGAAAACGTCTAAAATGTAAAATTAATATACAATTGGCATAAACATGGGTTGACAAAGCTCATCATGCTCTAGGGTGACCGACAGTCCCGAATTATGAGCAGTTGTCTCAACTCCTGTCCTGTTTGTCCCGAAAATTACATAGCATAATAAAACATTAAATAGTGATCGGTCGGTTAACGTTCCCTCTGGCTGTTTAAAGAAATTAATGTCAATAAAGTATGCTGTCAATATTTTAGAGAAAATATCACAAATCATGCTTTTAGGGGAGCTGATTTCTTCTGATGGGAGCTGAGCTCCTCCTGGCTCGCACGCTGCTTATCCCAGATTTTGGTAAGCACGGCCCTGGAGCCAGCCATAGGAGCCAGCGCACGGCCTGACAGGGTAAACTCGGGGTAACAAAGCCCGGTAGTCTGGTCTCCCGCGGTGCATTCTGGGATTTTATGTAAAACCAACATGGCGGCCGCCTGTGCCAGAACGCTCTGTAAGGTCGGCTGGAATATTTTGGAGTCTCCAGCCGCCCGCCGGGCCGGTACCGGTTCGTACCCGGTGGGCAATGTGAGCGCACACGGGTTCAGGAGGGCGTACGGGACCGGCGGGACCGGGGTCCGCGCCAAACTGCTCTCCTCTCTGCGAGGAGGTGGAGGCAGGGTCCTGGGCTGTGCGTTCCTGCTCGGTGGAGGTTTGGGTTTATATCAGACTGTGAAGTTCAATGTCCAGCAGCACCTCGCCGAGGAGGAGACCAAGGTGAGTGTCCGGTCACCGGAGTGTGTAATGCCTGGTAAACGGTGTCCCGCTGACCTCCAGTAGCAGTTTTCCATTGACAGCAGTTACCTAAATTCACGGTCACCTGAATTCAGGGATGGAACTAAGTACATTTATTCAAGTGCTTTACTTAAGTGAGGTACTTGTACTTTTCTTGACTGTTTCCATTTATGCCCCTTTTATACTTCTGTTTGTATTTAACCGCTTTAGTCGAGGCAGATGGCTGCTTTTCCCTTGCCACTGTCGCCAAGTGCTTGCTTGTGTTGGGAAGTATTGGGTCTCTGTAAATAACATTACAAAGACCATGGTCTGCTCTATATGAAAAGAACAATGAGATTGGCTTGGCGCTATATAAATAAAATGTAATTGAATTGTTACTTTTTAGATTCACATTATTAAAACCAGATCTAATCAACAAATACACTCTGGTCTATTATTATAGATTAATTTACCTACAAGTATATAAAGTAATTCGAATTAGCTCCATCTTTACCAGCTACAACATATGAAAGTGATGGTTACACATGAATGCATGATGATAATGAGTACTTTTACTTTTGGTACCTCAAGTACATTTTGCTGCTGACACTGTTGTCAATCGCAAGTAAAAAAAAAAAAAAGTGAATGCAGGAATTTAACTTGACTTGCAGTAAAAAGTCTGAGTACTTCTTCTTAACACTGCAGTCATTCTGCAGGAGCTACATCTGTTATCAAAATCAGTATTTCAGCACGCTGTGTCGATCAGCTTGTATTGAACCAGCTTTACTCAACTCTCAATTACAAACTCATATTGTCAGTCAGGACAAGCATTGTTCAAACCCACACAACTGTGTTTTAGATCCCAAAGTTACTCACTATTGTGATATAGTGACGATGCATCAAGAGTTAGAATATTTTACACAGTATAAACATTGTATAGGAAATATAGAAATAAAATGGGACAAGAAGAAGAATATATTTTTTATATCGTCCAAAGACCTCCATATACGTTGTGTATCAGTTGGTTTGTGGTAATCTGGTTAATTGCACATTTATTTGGGAATATGCTCCACTGAAGAAGTAGGTCTTTAGGAGAGTTGTGCTTTATTACCTGGATCTCCTACCTGTCTGTTTAAAGTTAGACTCAGGTTTAACAAAACTACCGCAACTACGGTCAGTGGAGGTCCACAGCTAATTTTTGCTCTTTAACCATAGACTGTATATAAAAAGTCTTTAAGGGGTTAATCCAGCCATGATTTTTTATACACAGGGATTTTTTTTTTCCAAACTTTAAAAGAATCTGACAGATTCTGATATCGATATTTGAAAGTACACTTTTTACATAAACATATAAACACACACAGTTTTGATCTTGATCCCTTAAATTAAAGAAGATGTATTGAGTGAACATTTTACAGTAAAAAAAATAAATGCTTTCATATTTAGCATGTAATGTTTATTGTTTTTAAATGAAAATATTATATAACATATCTTTTCTATTTCTGTACTACTTACAAATCTGTAAAAACACTAGTTTGAAGATATTGTTTGCAAGCACCAACCTCTATAAAATAACCTATTATGGTGGATCCTCTTTCCTCCGATGCCTCGTTCCAGGTTTCAGGAGGAGGTCTGAAGCTGACTCTGTACCAGTACAAGACCTGCCCGTTCTGCAGCAAGGTGCGAGCCTTTCTGGACTACCACGGGCTGCCGTATGAGATCGTGGAGGTGAACCCGGTGATGAGGAAGGAGTTAAAGTGGTCGGTCTACAGAAAAGTTCCCATCCTGATGGTGGACGGTGAAGTGGTAAGACTGTCAATTCTCTTCATTTAGGGTCTCTTCAGGTCAGATATAAGTTACAAATTGCAGACACCACCATGTAACACATCTTCCACACTATTTGTTGTTCCTCATCGGACTTGGAAACCAAAGTGTGTCTAAACAGCTGAATTGGTTTTATCTTTCTTGTTGACCAAAAGGCTCTTTCTGTTTTCTTGGCTTGAGCTGAACTACACATGAGTGAGTTTGTGCTTGGGCGAAATATAATGAGGATAACAATTGTTGTTTTATCTCGATTTATCTTATTTTCATAATCATTGGGAGCCAAAACTGTAATTGAAAATAAAATTTGATTAATCACAGAGCCCTAACTCCACCACCAAAGTACTTCTTTAAAGTAATTTACAGAAAGTAATATACCTTTCTACCTCCAAGCCAGTGTTAACATGTCAGACATGGTTAAAACTTCTCAACCACTTTAATTTGGAAGTCAATTATTTGAGACGCCACCAGAGAGCTGCTTCAAGCATTTTCCAGTCTAAAAATATTCCGTACTGATGCAATTCAGAAATTAAACTGGTTATTATTTCATTTATTTCTCCATAAATGTGCAGCTATTTTCAAAGAAACCCCCTTGTCTTTTTGTCGTCGCTCTCTTTTGTTGCAGCAACTGAATGACTCGTCTGTCATCATCAGCTCCCTCAAGACATATTTAATCAGCAAGTAAGTTGTGGCTTCCCTGTGAAAATACGTTTTGTTTAGTTTTTTATATAATTATTAGTATAAACCTGCCTGGGCAATACACATCCAATGTTGAAATCTCAGTCATTGTGAGGGCAGAACATGCAACGTGGTCAGGTCACCCAAAAACATGTTTTTAGATTTACTTTTGGTATCCAGCAATGCAAGTAGTTTTGGTTGGATTGTTTTAAGGTTTTGAGATGTGCCTATAGCACAATGGAGGTGACTGTAGTTTAGTTTGTGTTGCTCATAGCATTGAAAAATGATAAAAACACTATTAAAACTTCAACAAAAAGTGTCTTTCCATAAAAACAGGTATTCTGAATAATCCACAGTCTTTGGTATTAACAGTAAAGCTGCTACGATTAGTTTACAGAAATTAACCGGCAACCATTTAAATATTCACTAAAGAATTTTAGTAATTTTTAATCAAAAATGCCAAAAATTATCTGGTTCCAAGTTCTTTAATCTGAGAATTGAATGCTTTTCTTTGTCATGCATGACAGTAAACTAAATATCTTGTGGGCTGTAGGTTGGTCAAGACATTTGAAGACGTCACCATGGACTGTGACCAAACTATAATGGGCATTTTTCATAATTTTCTTACATTTTATACTCATAGCCTCCTTGTGTATGTATTAGGGCTGCAACTATTGATTATTTTCATTGTTGATTAATCTTTCAATTATTTTCTTGATTAATCTATAAGTTGTTTGGCCTATAAAATGTCAGAAAAATGGTAAAACATGTCAATTAGTGTTTCTCAAAGCCCAAGATGACGTTCTCAAAAGTGTTGTTTTGTCCACAACCCAAATATATTGAGTTTACTGTCACAGAGGAACAGAACCAGAAATATTCACGTTTTAGAAGCTGAAATGAGAGAATTGTGCCTTTTTTTCTTAAACCAATTAATCCATAGTCGAAACGGAATCAGTAAATCATTGCAGCTGTAGTATTTATATGGTCAAAATCGTGCCGCTGCTTATTCAGTCTGCTGTTATTACTCCTGTCGCTTAGTACTTTTGTTGGACTTCTTGTCCACTCTACTTGGGGCCCCTCCCTCTTACTGTACTGTATATTCTTTTATGTACTGTACTATGCCTTTCTGGAAAACCAGTTGGCCTCAAAGAACAAAATAAAAGTTGAAAGTGATTAATCAAGAAAATAATAAGCAGAGCAATCGATAATAAAGCAATTATTACTTTTCTAAAATCTCCTAGGCAATTGAAAACAAAACTAACTGCATGCATAGATAGCACTGGAGAGAAAGAGAATTTATAAATATTTTTGTAATTTGGGTGCACTGACCCTTTAAACGTGAACCTTTGTCATCCAGGGAGAAAAGCATGTCTGACATTATTCGCTGCTACCCGGAGATGAAGTCGGTGAATGACAGAGGGAAGGAGGTGACGGAGTACACCAACAAGTACTGGTTGATGCTGAGCGAGGCCGAGACGGCGGTGGCGTACCCGAGAAGGGAATGCAGAAGTGAGTCCAGACCTGCCGCTCACACACAAACAACTGTCAGACGCTAGAGGTAGAAATCACAGCCTGGAACCATCAGCATACTTTTATTTTGAAAGATTGCACTCTGTGTCATCCAATGGCTGTTTAGCACACTTGCTCCCTGGCTCGTGAGTGGCCTACTGTCTAAACCAGCAACTGGGTACATTTAAAATTGTTTGATATTAGTGCCAATACACAACCCCCTCTTTTTTTTAAATTATTAAACAAAACAAGGCAAACTTCTCAGCATTAAATGTTGTCTACACACAAGCAGCTGTACAAGAACTAAATGACGACTGAGCAAATTCCATCTACTGAAAGCCACAAGATGTGGTTAAAAGCTCCAGCAAGTCTACTTCATAGAACATTTCTAGTACGTGGACTTATTATGCAAATCACAAGTCTTATTGCTACTATGCTATTGTACCCGGCATTTGTTGTCTCTTCCTATTTTCAGAGAGGAGATGAAGTGGCGTCAGTGGGCAGACGATTGGCTTGTGCATCTTATATCTCCCAACGTGTACCGAACTACCGGTGAGGCCTTGGCCTCCTTCGACTACATTGTACGCGAGGGCAAGTTTGGTACTTTCGAAGGTTTCTTTGCCAAATATGTCGGCGCTGCGGCCATGTTTCTCATCTCCAAAAGGCTCAAAAGTCGGTGAGTTACACATGAATATCTTACACTGAGTTTAGTTCTGCTTTTTTTTTTTATCTGTCTCCCATGCCATGGAAATGTTTCTGGTTGTTGCTTAAGGGGTTAAAAATTCTAGTTTTTATTTGTCAAGTCAGTGACTTTCTTCTTCTCTTTTTTGACACGACAGACACAACTTGCAGGACGACGTCAGGCAGGATCTCTACAAGGCCGTCAACGACTGGGTGGCAGCCATCGGCAAGAAAAGGAAGTTCATGGGTGGAGAACATCCCAACCTGGCAGACCTGGTGAGGGAACACACCTGTCTCTCTCTGTTAATGACATCAGCCTCAGCTTATGTTGAGATAAAAGCAACATAAAACTCGCTCACTTCAGATGTTCTTTTTTTGTCTTGATGCATTGTTAGTATTTCGTCCTATTAAAAAATAAAGTACTTCAACAGTTTTTTAAATTTATTCTTAGAATGACAAGTACATTTTTAAACAAACTCGTATAACACAAAACAAACAAATGCTAAAAGCTAATATGTTCTGCTAACATCAAAGTTACCATATTAGCTATACAAAAGTTAACATGCTGAAAAAGAAAATGCTAAAATGTAGCATGTTAATGAAATAATAATAATTAGCGACTTAGCTGACGCTTTTATCCAAAGCGACTTACAATTACTATTATATCAGAGGTCGCACGCCTCTGGAGCAACTAGAGATTAGTGTCTTTCTCAGGAATACAGTGGGAATTGAACCCAGGTCTCTAACACCCAAGGGATGTATTTTATCCAGTGCGCCCTCACCACCCCATACATTTATGTAAACAAGTTAGCCTACTAAACTGCGTAACATGCTAACTGTGCACATTAACATCAGTATTCTTAAACAGGTACGTTAACAAAGCAAACAATAGGTTTGTTAGCATGCTAAAAGGCTAACAAGTTAAAAGGTAACTTAGGTATTTTTCAACCTGGACCATATTTTCCCATGTTTTTGTATCTATGTGGGTTTTTTGGAATTGGTCCAGTGTTGAGTGAGCGCGCTGCAACATCACAACCTGGCGGTCAGAAGCAGCGAAACAGGGGTGCAATGTAATCCCTGCTAGCAATTGCGCCCCATCAAAATAAGTCCACTAAAGTGCTTGTTTTTGACATTGACAGGCTCAGATTGTTAGTACAAGTCTCTGACAACATTATAGAGAGAGAGAGAGAGAGAAACCTTTTTTTTGTCATTAAATTGCTTTTTATCAAAGCCACCAGACTCCCTTGACAAAAATTTAACTTTACCTCTGGGTTACCGCTGCTTCGATCGGTTTGGTCTTGGTTTGTGTAATTGTGTGACTTTGGTGTTTTTAACCCTTTAAAACATCAAATTCATGCAAGTGTCTTGTCGAGAGTCTGGTGGCTTTGATGAGAACGATGTAGCGACTGTTTCAGCCTAAACAATTTAATGTCTATCTTTGTATCTTTGTTCCCCCCATTTTCCTCCGTCTGCAGGCAGTGTTTGGCGTCCTCAGAGTGATGGAGGGCCTGCAGGCGTTTGATGACATGATGGAGAACACCAAGGTCAAATACTGGTACAGACGCATGGAGAGAGCATCGCTCAATCACGAGGGCCGCAACTGAAGCCGAAGCCAGTCGAACAGCTGAAGGAGACCACAGAACACCTTCCAGCCTCAGAAAGACAGTAAACCCGGCAGAAAGACGGTGACCAGCATCAGCAAGCAAGAAGTTCCTGCTATGATTGTGGAAATTACTACTGCCCTGATTGATTTCCTGCCCTTGAGTTTAAAGCCTGTTGATTTGTATGAATAAGTTAACTGGAGACATATATGAAGATAAAGAGATCGCACACATTAACATACTGTCACCAGATATTTTACCATCAACTCTTCTGTTCATTTAAGGGCATTTTACTGACCTTTACTGGTGAACTGTGGGAACTGCAACATAAATCAACATACTGTTTTAGTAATATTGAGTCAAACTTTCGCAATGCAAACAAAACGAAAACAAAAGAAGTTTGCAGATCTTTGATGCAGCAATTCTGTCAATTTCCTGCAAATATGTTTTTGTTTTTTGTTGTGGGGAGGTGAAAGTATCACATGTTGACCCTTTAATAGTTGGACAGTTGGAAGGCCCTGAATGGTGTCACAAAACGTCAGAAAAATGCTTACGTTATTTTTCACTCTTCACCATGACTAAAACGTTTAGCTGCTTGTATTTCACATCAAGTACTGTAGTTCTTTGTTAACTTGGTCTTTTCCTTCTCGACCAAACATTTTGGGCCCCCGCAAGGACTCAAGTTTAAAACAAAACATTTTTTATTTCTTCAAGTTTTAGCCCTCAATTATCAACAAATTTTCTTCAATTGGAAGTCAAGTACGCATCACTTAGTTTTAAGTGATCAAAAATGTTGAGATTTTGTTCTAGTTGACTTTCAGAAAACTTTATTATTTAATTTGATTTTATAGGCAGACACGTTGTTACCCTTCAGATTATTGCAGCTTTGTCTGGGAAAAAGTTTATTTTGATTTTCTTCTCGGTTCAGCAGTTTTCTGTGTATGCAGGCACCATGAGATCAGGTTATCTTATTTATTTCAGATAGTTTTTGTGTAACTGATGCAGGATCAGTCTGGTCGATCGGATTGGTGTTCTCGTTGTAGTAAAATAAAATGGTAAGAACTGGTGGGCTGCCACTTGAATGTACTTTAATATGCAAACTGCAGATCAATTTCTGAATTGTCATAAAACTAACTCAGTGTGCATCGTTGTAAAAAAGGAAAATAAAGAAGGAAACAACAATTGTTTTATTTGAGCACCAATTCACATTAACTTATTTTTAACCAAAGACAAAAAATATAAAAATATTTTCTAATTACACATATGTAGGATTACATCTGAGAAAAAAGGAAAAGTGCAGTTTGTCAGAGGCAGCGGCTGCTCTCGTTTTAATGTGTGGCAAAGAAGAAAACTAACAACTAATAAAAATAATGCACTGAATTTTCTCATCAGATATTCGTAAAGCTGATCTGAAGAATTATCTGAATGTTTTCAGGGTGCTGCAAAAGAAATAATCACAAAAACCTCACTAATAAAACAGACTCAAATCCTCACTGATCTTTTAACTATAAATTTTTACTCTTTCAATGTGATGAGGTTGAAGAGTGCAATTAATTCCTATTTTCATCACAGAATCGTGTATATTTCTGTAAAAGACCAAGGGTGGACTAACAACTGTCCCAGAAGTCACAGGTTCACTTGGGTGTTTTGTTAGTTTTTTGGTAATTTGAATAATTGCAAGTTTATTCGGGAATTTGTTCCGCTAACCTCCCATATCGGATGGATCCTGCATCTTCCCATAATCCCGTGGCCTTTAGTTCTAAAACCAACCAGCCAAAGAGATGTCTTCAAATGTTGTTTTATCTGACAACTGCAAAACCCAGACATTAAATTCAGAATGACAGAACAACAATCCTCATATTTCAGACGCTTGAACCAGAGACTGTTTCTCACTGTTAGTTAAATAATAAATTTTCCGTTGATTTCTGATTTGAAGTATCTCGATCAATCATTTTTCCTCTTGAAACTTGTATTCTTCAAGGAGGGTACAAAAACAAACCCAAGGATGACAAAAACATCAAGTAAACTGCTGATGAGGTTTTATTTCAGCCATTTGGTTCATAGATGATGATTACAATCTTTCTTGTTACACACCGGTCTACATTATGTTCAGAACACACCTCTGCGCCTTCAAAACAAGCACACAGAGTTTCCCTTTAAGGTCATCTTTAGATTTCTGTATCAAATAATTTGTGTTGTGTGACTAATGCACGTTTTGAACACATTTGCAGTTAAATCCCTCTACATATATATTTCTAGTCTTGGGATAACTTCATTCACATTGGTTAACAGTTTACACAAAGCTGTTCCACATGGTGGATTAATAAAAATATAAATAGCAAAAGTTAAAATCATTTAACCCCATTTTGCTTCAAGACTTGTTGAGATCCTGTAGTGACCAAATGGAGTTAAATAAAATAGCCCCCCCCCCCCCGATATAAACAGCTTCACATTATGAGCTTGAACACATCTTTTACATTAAGGATTCAAACTGAGGCACTTCACAAGAAACGTTAAAGGAGACGCTTACATCTCAACACAACGCATAATTATTTCTTGTCTTCATTTAAGAACTATATTCTAAAAGCTGAAAGAAGCAGAAAACCACCAGTGCACAGAGACACGTTTCAACGGTGACACCCAGAAAACCATTCGAACAGCTGTTGGAGGACGGCTAAGTTGGCAAGAAGTGCTCCCTTCATTGTTTTGAAGAACCCGAAGATAAATATCTCGCCGTTAGCCGTTCAAAACTGTTGGATTCATTTTTACTTTGGAACATAATGAGATTCAGAAAATGTAGTGGTCTTCATTGTGTCATCGTCATCAAATTCCTCTGGTCAGTTCTCTTCAGTAAATGAAACTGACACCAAAGTCCATGAGCTACAGCAGCTGCAGAAGTGGCGGCCATCTATCTGCAGTTTCCTGCTACTAACTGAAGTTGTAGAGAAAGTCTCCTTCCATGCCTAATCGGCATCATGCAGCAACATCCAACATGGCCCCTCCTCCATCACGACCTCCAGAACATGGAGCTCAGCTGGCCTTTGGGCGGACTGATCTGTCGGCTCTGCAGCGACGTCTATGTGTGGGAGACAAAGATAAGTTTACTTTTATTCCCCCACAAGAAACCAACCAACATTGAGATCACAAAAGCCATTGCCTTAATGCATTTCAATGTGTAATGACAGAAATCCTGTTGTCAACTTTTTACATTTTTCTACATTTTAAATTTTGTTGTCCATCCTGCATTTGCTTCTCTCTTTAACTGCACGTCATCAAGTCATGTAGCTCAAATGTTCTCTTGCAGTGAGTAAATTTGCCTTCTCATTTTGGAAATAAAACATTTTTGGGAACACAGTGTTACACTGTGCTTTCATCTCAACTGTCCGAGCAAATGCCAAGCAGACACCCAATGCATGAAGATATTTTAACCCTGAACTGGTCGACTAATTTCTTAACTGGGCTGAATTTCTGCCAGATTGGCTGTTTGACATTCCATTGGTTTACGCAGGCTGCGACGCGCTCTCGTGCCCCGTCAGGTCAAACAAGAATCAGATCGACATCGGGGCGAAACACAGGTCGACATCTGAAAGGCGCTTGAGTCGCGGAGAGACCTCCGCTTGGTTTGTTTATTTGAATTCAAAAAGTTAAGTCTAGGTCACTAACTGTTTTCATTAACTATGCTCACATTGCTGAATCTCTCTGTTGAAAGACACACAAGTAGTTTTTGAAAAACCAACAGGCTAGCTAACTTAGGGTGACCAGACGTCCCCGTTTTCCGGGACAGTCCCCGGTTTTGGTTACATGTCCCCTTCTGGAGCTGCCCCCGGAAATGTCCCGTTTTTAACTGTGTGTTAATCATAGACTGTATGAGGTGTTAACAGACCAGAAGTCAGATTTTACGTGGCCAAGAAAGACTGGACAGCAGAGCATACAGGTGTCGTGCCCTCATTTGCAATGTTGGGATACAAACTGCTGTGAGATCAATTAAACTGAACTTTGAGGCAAAAACGGAGACCAAACTGCCTTCACCTTCTGTTCTTTCTTAGAAAAGCACAAAGTAACGTTGCCTTTTTCAGGACATCTTGTTTGAAGAACACCAGTGTCAGTAACCACTCCAGTTTAGTGCCAACATTACCAGTCACGTACCTCTAGAAACTGTTTGAGTCTGATGACTGAGCCCATCTGTCCAGTGGTGGTCACCGCTTCAATTCTGGAGACACCAAAAAGCACCATCCAACACATCAGACAAAAGGAAGTTAAATTTGTAGCAAGAGCTGCTGCTGCTGCTAAAACATCTGGCTATCTGCTGGTGAAAGACGCTTTACATCTTAAGCGAGTGTGTACCTTGGGAAGTATTCCTCTTTAAGTAGCAGGATGAGTTTCCAGAACTGGACCTGATACTGCTTCATCAAAGCATTACCACAAACCTGAAGGAGGCACACAAACAAGAAGACAAACATCAACACTTAAGTTGTTTGACCCACAGGTGCTTTCACTGACCAGTCATAAAATAAACTTTACTGCATCACCAGCTTTTCAGTCACTAAAAAGGCTCTCAGTCCAAATTAACCTGCACTGGTCACAATAACACACTGAGCTCTTAACCTCAGGACAGAACAACTAATAGACTAAACTAGGCCTGGGCGAAAAATCGATTGAATGAATTAATTCGAATTTTTTGTTGCGGGCGATTTAAAAAATAAGTAAATCGAGTTTTTGTGTAATAGCACATTTTTGGCTCCCCGGGGTTTCCGTAGTGTTCGTTTCCCATAGCGACAACATCATACACTAAACAGCAACAGCAAGCGACAAAATGGCTACCGGTGAGAGCGGGAAGTTTGTTCCCAAGAAAGGAATAAAGTCATCTGTTGTTTGGAACTGGTATGGGTTTGCTGCGACAGATGTGGAACAACAGACACCACGCTGCAACATTTGCCTAAAGCCTATCGCAGTGAAAGGCAGCAGCACCACAAACCTATTCCAACACCTGAAACAGAGACATCCAGCCGAATATGAAAAATGCCAGTCTCTCCGCGATGAACAAAGCCGCACTGACCAACAAACCTTATTGCTTTCCTTAAGTAGGGGGGGAAATCGGAAAAAATCGTAAATTGAATTAAAGTAAATAAAATCGGAGATTTTATTTTAGGCCATATCGCCCAGCCCTAGACTAAACATATACTAAACTTTAAAAAAGCAAAGATGATGAAACACAGAAGAAAATGAGTAAGTGACTGTCACTTTATATGCTGCATTTTATTCCCTGGGTCGTATTTAAAAAGGAAATTGGTTGCGTCACTGTTCTCCAAGAGCAGACCAGTGTTTCCTCTAGGATTTCTTTCAGCAGCACACTTCACAAAACAAATAAACTTAACAGTGTTTCCCCTAGGATGGAGTTGTAGCAGCAGAGGTGAACACAACATGTCTCAGCAACATTGCTCTTGTGTCCATGAGCATGCGATGCACCTTAGAATAGCTTAAAACTGCAGTGTTTTCCCAGTTTAATGTGAGCTTTAGATGACTGTTTTGGTGTTGGTCAGGGGTTTTGGGGATCCTCCCAAGAAAATGTAATGTTTTCCAATCAAAA
>NW_024040355.1:0-2616 GCF_014851395.1 Micropterus salmoides | reverse complement strand
AACTTTCTAATCAGAAGTTTGACTTTTCTGAAATTTTTAACAGAAAGAAAACAATTACAGACTTTTATTTAAAAAAAGTTATAATTCTGAGATAAACAACTTTCTGCAAATAAATGCTTTATAATGTTTACTGAAATTTAGATATTTCAGCCAATTTTTGATTTGATAAAAGGGGTGAATTATGACCTCCAGGTGTAAAAAAAGCTGTGTTGTTTTGTTGTAGCACTTTAATCTTTCCTAAAACTTGTTGTGTGGACATGTGGACATATTATGGATATAAGTAAATATTATAAACTTCTAGATGGTGGATAATATATAGTCATCAAATTGGTTTCAGGCTGGCTTCATTCATAAAATATTAGATTCTAGTTATATTGATCGGTGGTACGGAAGATATGAGGACCATGTACGAGGAAATATTTCTGACTTTATTGTCAGAAGTTAAAATTCAGACAATCTGTGACTTTCTAGTCAGAAGTTTGACTTTTCTGACAGAAAAGAAACAATCACAGACTGATTTTTTTTTAAAGTTATAATTCTGAAGTAAACAACTTTCTGCAACTAAATGTTTCATAATGTTTTTTTGCCCAACTAAAGGCCACTTGATACTTCTGTGTCAAATCTACGTCGAAGCCTGAAGCTTAAAGATCTTAAAACTTTACAATTAAGTACAAATAACAAATAAATTTAGAAAGTTATTTGCACTCGGCTCTCCTTATCTTCTGTATCAGGTGGACACAATGTGAAGTTTGACTTCCGGTTGCAACCAGTGATCAATATTCTTTCTGTGTTTTAATTTAGAAACCCATTTGTCATTAAAATGTTCGAGAGACAGGAATAAGAAGAAATTCTGTCCATGTTAAGGTGAGACACCTCAGTCAAATAGGCTTTTTTCTCAATTTCCTAATGTCACAATGAAACTTACAAGCTAAATGTATTTTATATGCAAATGAGGTATTTCCTCATTTAATGTGCACTGATTTGCTTATGCCACAATATATTTTTTTCCCAGCATATTGGTAAGATGATGTTTTGGGGTTTTATTGTGATAATATACCAAATGGACAGACATTTAAGGTACATTCTATCAAAATATATTTATTCATTGAATTATTCAAATATATCCCTCATATGTGTGACGGATCCTTTTTTCCCACAAATGTACAGATTATATGCCGCATAAAATAAGAATGATGAAAGATGTTTAAAAGAAACCTCTAAATGTCTTGCTATAAGATCTCAGAAACTGTGTATATAAACTAGCCAACATTTGTGCTCTAGAAAAAAAACTTTCAACTGATTTATGATAATTTGGACAGTTTTAAAAAGACCTGTTTAACTTTTACATGGAAAATACTAACAAGCATGGAAAATGAAATTTACTCAATCTGAGATTAACCGATTTGGTATAAAATAGACAAATATAATGTTATATATATATATATATATAGTATAGTATTTAAGAGAGTTTTGTTAATTTTATTAAAGTATGGTAATAATAATGATAATATGACTTTTAAACTAAAATTCCTCCTCAGCACTGTTCTATGAATATTGTTTATTTCTGTTTACCATTTTTATAATTGCTTTTATACTACTGTATATTGTCTGCTGCATAGCAAATAAACATATCTTTTACCTTGTAATAGTTGCAAATAGTGGTTGCAAAGCAGCAATAGTTGGTCACTAGGTGCGCAACTACAACAAGTAGCAAAATAACTTGAAATATTAAAATACCATTCAAGATTGATTTGTACCTTTTGTAAAAGTATGATAATAAGTTGCAAAATTGAAATCTGAAAACTGAGAGATTTAAAGTCCTGATTTTGGACACAGTGGTGTCTTTCCTTCAATGTGCTGAGTGGATCCCCATAACACAGTGTGTGAACTCTCTCTGTGGTAAACTAGTCCCGCAGGAATGTGCGTGTAAACTCTGGACTCCGCTTTGTTCCTTTCTCCTGGTTTGCACCTGGTTTGCTTATAATTCAGCTCCGGCTGAAGGTGGAAGGCAGCGGGGTGATTTCCGTGAAGTAATATTATCTTTTGGCTCGAGAGCATGAAATCAGAACAACAATAGAAATCAGCGGAGCCGAGGAGCAGCAGCAGCAGGAGGAAGAGGAGGAGGAGGAGCAGCAGGAGCAGGAGGAGCAGGAGGAGCAGGAGGAGGAGAGGGGGGAGCAGCTTCCTCACAGCGGAAGGAGACGACGGATCTCCTGCAGGACAATGTGAGACACTGAAGAGTTGATCCGACGCACTTAGCGAGAAGCCAAGATGGACGAGGGGATAATTTAAGGCGCATTTTAAAGCTGAATTTCCAACCTGAATATTGTCGGAAAGCCGCAGTTTGTGCCCGAGCAAAGCGGCCGCAGCGATGGGAATCCTGCGCTGAGGAGCCGAGCGGCGGCAGGGCCAAGAAACGGGAGAAAGATGGGTGTCGTGCTGCGGAGCCTGTTGTTGTGTAGTTTTTGTTTTCTCATACGAGGTGAGTTTCTCTTTTAAATGTTTTAAAATCCTCCCTTTGTGCTTTGTTGTCGGTTCCCGTGTGAGCTGTAGGTGTGTGGAAGCAGCTTTAATGCGGGATATTTAGGATCAGTGTCCGGGCCAGGGCCCTCTTTC
>NW_024040354.1:0-19660 GCF_014851395.1 Micropterus salmoides | reverse complement strand
AACCCTAAGCGAGTTAGGGAGCTCGATTTGGCTGTGAAGGTGACTCCGACCAGAGTTCACTTTGTGTCGGAGTGGAAGTGGTGAGGGTCTAGTTTCGGAAAGGCCCTAGGAGTCCGTCTCTCTCTGCTGGCCTGCTCCTAGCCTTTGTTCCTTTGTTTAATTTGCTGCACCCATCAACATGCATTACACTTCATTTTCACTCGTCCACACACTTCTGACATGTCTGATATTCATCATATCTACCTTAGTTATATCTCACTTAGTTAAGTTGTTTGTTAGTTTGAGTAAAATAAACCATTTTTGTTTCTGTAATCTGTGTGAGGCCTCTCTTTTTGTTGCCAGCCTTGAGCCAAGCAGTAACAATTTTAAAGAGCCACAAGATTAACATTTGATTGATCAAAGGGTCACGTTTTACAATAGAAACTCTACAGACATGCTGGTGAGATTTTAACACAGACAAATATGTGACTCTACAGGGACCATGGGAACAACCTTTTGCTACATACATACATGTCTTTGTCATCTCAGGAATGGCCAAGACGTGTATGCTAAAACATAGACATATCTAGAGGTAGACGCCCTATTAGCCGCTGGGCGCAAGAAATGCGTCCGCCATCTTGAACCGTCGTACTCCCAGTTGCGCAGCTGAAGAAAGCGAGATGCCAGCGCGCTGTGCAGCATATTCATGCTCAAATCGGCGGACCATTGCAAACAGGGCTCGAGGGATTACTTTTCACAAGTAAGATTTAACGGCAGCTGGCTCACACAGTGTGGGAATGTGTGCTTGGTGTGGCTAGTTCGACTGAGACAGGCACAGACAGCATTTGTTCAACAACTTCCACAAAAAGGAGCAACAAGATTTCACACTCAACTTTTTTTCGACCCATAGTTTACCAGTGGTCCGCTCTGACCGACAAGGGTCGGCCAGCAGCAATGAAACTGGTTGCTAGATGTCATTAGCCGCAGCTAATGTGGTGCAACGTGGACACATGGGGTCTCCCTGGTCGGCTGATCCAGGGACAGACTGAATGTCAGCTACACGTTAGCTTACCGTTAGCTACCTGTTAGCTCACAGGAGGTTGGAACGGGGAAGCGGGAGCCGCTGGGGATTCCTGCTCATCCGATCCGCAACAGGTCGAGGGCTTCGTCAAGAGAGTGGCACTGATATAGCGGCGTCCCTAACCGCTCGGGCCAACTTGCTAGAAGACATCGCTCTTCTTTTCCGACACGAAATCTTCTGCTCTTTAGACAGCTCAGTGCTGAAGAAAAATGGGAGCTGAAGGTCGAGTCTCACAGTTGTATATACAAGATGCGGACATAGGAGAGGCCCAGACAAATTTTCTCAGTGCCATGCAGGCGCACAGAGGGGTCTACCCAATAGCGATATATTGGCCTATACGAAATAGAACTTGTTATTTGTCCTTTTGTGATTCTACTTCCTTCATTCTGGCCCGCACATAGGCCCAGTCCCAATGTCCCCCCTCACAGAGTCACAGACTTTAAGGCACGTTCCCGGGAAGTCCGTGAGGGCTTAGGGCTGTCCCACTGTCAAATCGTCAAGTGTGCAAGGGCTCTCTTGCGGACATTTTGAGCCCTTTATAGACCCTTATCGTAAGTCTGCATTTCTGCAGAATTTGCCTGAGGGAATTGCCCACAGTTCATAGCAGTATGACGTGAAACACAGGGGTTACCAGGGGAAGCCCGGAAGCGAGAGAAGTATCACGGAAAATCTGCCTTATAAGAGAAGAAGAAAACAGGAAAAAAAACAATAATCAACACCTACGCTGATGTTAATATCGTTGAAAGTTTTCTTAACTTAAGATAGTGCATAGAACACATGAAGTCAGAGGAAAGCAACCACCTTATTACACACTTAATTTATTCAAGTATTTATTTTAGTTTTTGCTTAATGATGCTGTTTGACCAACAATAGTGTATTGATTAATTACAAATATATATTGACATTTAAGCTACCTCTCCTCCACTCTGTAGGGCGAGAGCCTGCAGGACTTAAAAATAAGGCAAAAACATAAAATAAAAAGTGTGCAACGTGTTTCAGCATCGTCAAGGTAACGTGATAAAGTGGAAAAGGGCTGTCCCGTTCCCGTTCACAGCATTTTGAGCCCTTGCAGCCTCTTAAACTCAATCACTTTCCAAGTGACGTCAGTAAAGTGTGTGAGGATTCAGGGCTTAGGGTTTATGGGGGACATTGGGATTGGGCCATAGACTGTATATAAAAAGGGACCGCATTAGTTCCCTCATCCCACAAGGATGGAGGCTCAGTGAACGGAAATGAAACAATATTACATTAGTTATAAAGGAGATCACATATAATAACCTACATGTGTGAGAGTTCAGAGATACGGTAGTTTGGGGGAACTGTTTCCCCTCCATCAGAGTCAGAACTAATAAATGGCTTAGGACAGACCCTTTTTAAAACTATTTAGTCATAAGTTATGTTTACACAGCAATATTAGGCTATTTTGACTCAAATGTTGATTGTCGATGGGAAAAGATAATATAACCCTGATCTCATAGACATCCAGGAATTGAGCAATATTTTCCAAGTAAATTAAAGATGGGGAGGGGGGGCATTTCCCAAGCTTTGTATGAGGAGAGGCCTGCAGTCTCAGACTTTGAAAACCCCTGCCATAGACTGTGTATAAAAAGGTTAGTCGACAAAAAATAGTCAGTCCGCCCCTGTTAACAGCTTCTAAAATGTGATGATTTGCAGCTCATCTCTGTATTACATTGTTGTTGATTAAATATCTTTGGGTTTTAGGTTGTTGGTCAGAAAAACAAACAGGATGGTTAAAATGACAGGCTGATTGATTTAACAGTATCACCCTGATGTGTCATAATGACACAGCAGCTATTTCTCCTTATTGCAGCATGAGTACTAGGACATGTCTGGTCTTGTCTAGTAAAGACATATTTGTTGGCTCTCTCCCTCCCCCGAGTTATATAATGGTGATTTAGAAAACACTGCATTCAATCAGGAAAAAGTTGTACCTGTCTGGGAAATTTCACTGGAATGTCCCCTCAAGTCAACAACAACAACAACTTGGAAAATCAGCGAAAATTTTGGTAGATGAGTCATGTTACAGAGCGGACGAAAGTAAATGCTTTTAATTATTTTATCCATTGCATATCAGCTTTTAGCTCACATGGTATCAGGTTGCAACCATTAGTTTCTGTCTATGAGTGACGGAGATTAGTTATTTATTAACATTACTCTGATAACCAGTTATGTAGAGCAATAAAAAAGTTTAGTTTTAGGGGAAGAAGCCCACTGCTGCAGCAACAAATCTGGGACAAAATCATTAAGCTTCAAACTGTTTCAACATACCTGGATAGCAACATCACATACATAACAACCCATCATTCTGACGTTGTATAAAAATCCATGTTGTTTCCACATTACATGTTAAAGCTCATGAACACACTGATGTCCCAGCGGAAGACGTTCATCAATCACAACAAGTTAACACTACAAATGAAAGTTTACTATGATTTTATTTGTGAAAAATATATCGTGTCATCATGACTCATGTTTTGTTCATTAACTTGCTGAGTCACACTACACAATAGGCTAGTTGGTCACTTTAAAGTGACCATGTGACAGAAAAGAACAAAGGCGTGACAAACAAAAGCACTGAAGTTAAAGTTCAGTTCATTTGTTTTGGTTTGTTAACAATTTTTGTCTGAGATTCAAGTTCCCCACCCTCTTAGACTAACTAGGCCTGTATGAATTTAAGATTTGACTGGAGGGTTTGCTCTCAACTAATATGTAAGTTTTAATGGCAGTTTTATTGCACCATTATGTAGCCTATCACTTCATACTGTTCTGAGACACAACGTGTTGCGTCAGTGCATGCGTGGTTACATCAACCTTATAAAGCTGTGAAGTGAAAGGTATTCATTCAGTCGTCCAGCTCCAGTCAAGCTCATTACAGGCGATAGTGTCATAAGTAAAAACTGACTGTAAAACTTTGTGTCTCCACTAAAAATTAAAAATGTGGTGGCTCTCCAAAGCCCCTCTCAAGTTTACAAAAGACGCAAATAGTTCAGTTTGCCCAGCACTAGGATTCACCTCTAAATGGGCTAATCAAGCGAGTGACTGCTGATGCTGAAGCATCATCGTGCCTTGTGACATGTGTGTCATTTCTTTCCCCAAGAAAGGGAAATCAAGGGTAACAAGTAAAGTAATAGAAGAAACGAAAGGGAAAGAAAACAACTGCCAACTAATTTCTTACAAAAGAAATGTGAGCATATCACTACTAACACACAGAATGGTTTAAGTTAATATCAGTTTAGATTCAAGGCAGTCAGAGAAATCTAGCTTGATGCATATTTGTATTGTATGCTGGAAAATAAATTATTATCAGCATCATAAATTAATCAACATCATTGCTAAAATGTCATTTGACATGACAGAAAGTAGCTTTCTTCTCTCCCCTACAATTATCTTGCACTTGTTGTTAACTCTTACTTCTTTCCCTACGTATTTACCCCATTGATGCCATCCATGCTATTAGCTCTTACTGGTATTTATCGTCCGTTGTAGTTCTCGTATTTGATGCTTTGTTGATGATTGTATGTTGTTCCTCAAATGTAAGTCGCTTTGGATAAAAGTGTCTGCCAAATGAGTAAATGTAAATGTAAATAACTCACTTAGGTGTAGACCATAGACTGTATAAAAGAAATGGACGTAGTCATCGTGACGTCATCCGTTGGTTTGTGGACCGCCGTTTTGAAGGCTCGAGTTTGGCCGATAGGGCGCCGCCATGTCGTGTTTTTGTAGGAAGTGCTTGGAAGTGACGCTACAGCGGAGCTAACGGCTGTGTGTGGAGCTACCTAGCTTGCTTAGCTAGGTGCAACTGTAACTCACGTTAACTGTCATTTTAAGGGCTGATAATTTTGTCTAGCGAACAACAGTCTTAAAATTAAATGTACTCACCAGAGAAAGTGAACAGACAACTCCTAATAAGCTTTTTCAATGGTACTGGTTAAATTTACACAGTGCTGAGAGTACGAGTCGGCTCTAGCCTGATTGACAGGTCGCCATGGTAATGACTTGTCAATCATAGATAATCCCGCCCAGAAACATATTCTGCTTTGTAGTCTATTTTAAAATTAATGGGACCATAATTTACTAAATGAGCATCATTTTGTATTGAAGAAGACTTGAAACTAGCGACTGAGACCATGAACTCATCAGGAAAGTATTGAAGTCTTTTTGCAACCAGAAGAGTCGCCCCCTGCTGGATTTTCACTAGAATGCAGGTTTCAGGGACTTCCGCATCGGCTTCCTATTGTAGACCGGAAGCTTCCCGCTTGGTGTAGACACACAGCCCTGTCATGGTTAAGGTAAGAGTAAGCCAAAGGGTGAGTAGCTAGCTAAGCTACTAGCATAGTGTGGCTATAACATTAGTTACACTACTCAAAACATCATGGTTTGGGTTACAATAAGGCGGAGTCGACGTTATGGGAACAGACTTATGATAATTTACAAAACAATATAATTTTAATTTAATTTACATTTCAATGAGCAATAAAAACTACATTTACAAACAGTTAATTAGTTGAAAATATATTAAAGCTAACGTAAAATTCGGTGTGGCTCTGTGAGGAAACCCCCCTACTTTCCCCCTCCCAACGAACTTGCACTTTGGTACGGGCATGAAATGAGTTTCAGTTAGCAGGAGATTCCTGGCGGCAGTGCACATCACACCAAAGCAGCTCAAAACACTCCAAAGTGGACATTAGAAAATAGTTCCATACCCCAGCGACTTCATCCACACCTATAAACCCTAACTATGAATCTCAAGTGACTGAAGCCTATATAGCTACATTCACACGTGGATAAACGAGTCTGCTGGCCCCTTACAGCAAGATGAGGACAGCCCGAATTCTGCCTGCTTGCCGAGACCTCCAAAAACTGCTTTCAAAGGCTATAGTAGTGTTGTTTGTGGGGTACATCAATGGTCATAAATGATTGTAAGTAGGCTATATGTTTTATGACCGTAGCTTATTAATGCTAGTTCAGTTATTACCATTTTGCCTGTCCGTTGTCCTGAAATGTCCCTCCCGCCGTGGAGAAACATCTGTTTTATTCCTTTTTGACAACGGAGATTGTAGAATCATCTTTGTGTATGTTGTGAGTGTGTTTGATATTGTTTTGATAATGGTACATGGTGCTTTTTTAGTAGTAGCCTAGTGTAAACGCTTATTAGAGCAAACTAGAATCAAGATGTGTCTCTCTGTCAGTGAGATGGCAGTTAAACTACATGACTGCTGTTAACTTTGTTATAATAGCCTATAAAGGTGCTCAGAGGCAGTTTAGGAGGAGTTGGTTTGCATCACTTCAGGCTAATCACTTACAAATAAGACAGTAGCAATATTAACTAGGCCTATGGGATACCTCAAGTAATTCCCCATCACTAGTGCCCACTCATTGAAAATAAATGCCCCCCTGCTGAGCTCAGTCTGACGCCGGCTATCAGCGTAAAATTTCACACCATATTTGCACAGTATAAGTCAGTAAAGACTAAGTGGCGTGAAATATAACTATAAGTTATATATAATATAATAATATATAATATCACTCCTGCATGTTCCACATTATTATTACTTGTTTAAATGTGGTATGAACAGTTCATCAGTTACTATCACCACTACAGATTCATGTTTACAGCTGTTAGTTAAATGATTTATAAACATTTTTTTAAAGGATGTGTGAGAGACATGAACCAAGAGAGGAAGTGGGCCCACAGAGACTGTTTATGTATGGGGCCCAGAATTTTGTGCAACGCCTCTGCACCTATTTCACCTTATTGCAGCATGAGAGCTGTGACACATGAAAACAAAGGCACTTCACTTTTGGTTTTATTTTATACAGTGTAAGGAATTGTCTGGCCTTGTCAGTAATTACAAGGGTTTACTAGGGGCCTCCCAAGAGTTGTGTCATAGTGCTTTGAATTTCGCAGTAATACCTCATCCATGTGGTGTGGTGTCAGAATAATGTGAAAAATGTGTTCCTGTCTGGAAAAATTAACTTGAATTTGCCCGCTCAAGTCTCAGGAAGTTGGCGAAAACTTTGGTAGGCTACACAAAGTAAAGTCTTTTTTAATTCAGTTGTTGCATAAAAGTTTAGATTAATAGTTTTTTATTATTATTTATTAGCATTAACTCTGATAACAAGTGTGGTGGGAATTGCGTGTTTAAATAAACAGCTCAGGCAAACACTTGTCTTTCTGTGAGTTTTATTCAAGTCTTCTGCAGAAGGACTCACAGCAAAACACAAACGCCGTGTACATGTATGCTCGAATGAGTGAGGAGAGCTCCGTGAGCCTGTTATTTATCCAGCTTTAGGGTCAATTTTATCATCCCACAGAGACACATTGTCCCTGAAGTCTGGATACCACAGAGAACAGAGATATTTTGACTGTTATGTTTACACAGATTCAGTGCCACATCACAGATGAGTCTCCCTGAGTCCAGGGTTACATGCAATATGTTTGGAATTCCCATTACACAAGTCAGGTAAAGCAATATTTTAGTGGTTTTAAGGAATGTAGTCTACTGGTGCAGCACCAAATGTGGAACAAAATCACTAATCTTCAAACTGGTCAGCACACTTGGATAACAGCATCACATAGGCTACCGTACATAACAACCCATCAATCAGACACACAAAGCTCATGATCGCACCAAAGTCGGGAAGAACAGCTTCTCACAGAGGGGCACATGAATCACTACAAATTAAAGAAATACTAGTTTACTGTGCATGTTTATGAAAAATGAAAAATGTTTTGTTCATCAACTTCCTGAGTCCCGCCACACAATAGGCGGGTATTGTGACTTTAAAGTGATCAAGTGAGAGAGAAGAACACGGGTGTGATGAGAGTAGAGCTTTAGAGTAAAACATAAGTTACATAAATGTATGTTTTGGTTTAAACAATGTCAACTGATAATTGAGTTTACCACTGTGATGGCAATTCATATATTTTTTTAAAAATCTGTGAGGCAAGCTCTCTCTGTAGCCCAGATATAGCCTGTGCTCGAATGAGTGAGGAGAGCTGAGAGCCTGTGATTTATCCATGGTCACGGTTATGATCTCTTAGAGACACAGACAACAGAGATGCTTTGACTATTACATTCAGCGTCACGGCATGAATCATTAAAAATGATCAATATATTTGCTATCACACCACCCTCTGAAACTTTTTTGACTTTTGAGTTTGCTCTCAAGTAACGTGAAAAAACAGAAAATAATTTAAATGATTTATTATTTGGAGTGTCCAATGAAAGAAAATAATATAACAGAAGAGGCAGACTAAAGCGTTACATAAAAGACACTGAAAGGATATTATAAAACATACATTCTTGGAGTAAGTTATGCCTGAGTCATAAACTGGTGATTCATCATCACGTGCTGATGAATCACCAGTTTAATGAGTTTGAGCTAATTATGAATCTTATCAAAGCACAACACGTCACTGTGGTTTGAAAGCAGTACGTCATCACGTGACGTCAACGCGTAGTCCCTTGCTGTGTAGAGTGAGAGTGACAGCGCAGCAGCAGTCGAGCTCACTTCAGGAGGTGGGTTTGTTTGTTTTTTGTTTGTTTGTCTCACTCTCAGCTGTTTTTATGGCTCACTTCGGGAGCTCCGTGCCTGGTTTTACCTTTTTTCCACTCTGGACTCTCGCTGTATGTTTGAGTACGGCTGTCTGGACGAAGCCTGTTGAAGGTGAGTTCATATGTTTCGCTAACGTTACGAGAGTTAACGGCACCTTTAGTTCATTCATTCATTCATTCATTGTCAAATGTCGAGCGATATTCAGTTAAAAAAAGTTAAATAGCGACTGTATCCATTAGTGTAGCCAACATGAACTGAAATGTGAGTTGAAAATAATTGTTATATTAAGTAACTTTAAAACTAACGTTATAATGTTGTTCATTTATTTATCTAATATTGATCATTTATTATTAATTAAGTTGATTGGCTGCTGATTGCTGTTTAAGCCGCTGAACCACACGTAACATAACAAACAGTTGCTGCTGTTAAGTTACTCGTGACTAAAAATCAAGACAGTTTTGATTGATTTTAGAGCAACACAGAAAAATCACTGACCTGTAGGCTAAAAGAAAACAAACACCTGCGTTTCACTCACATGACCAGATTTGTTACTCATAATTTTGAATTTGGTTTCAAGTTGGTGGGAAAGAGGAACTTTATGATTCAGTAAGTGAGTCACCTGTAAACATTCAGGTGCTTTTCCTGCCACATGAATCATTTCATGGGACTGATACAAATATAAAGGACTCAGTGTTTTAAAATGAGTGTTAAATCATTCATCAGTTTATCACAATTTTAAACTAACTGGTTAAGAATGAGTGGTCAGTCAGCTGCTCACGTGCCACAGTTTGAATAGTGTGATCAAACAAAGGACATCTTGTGGTTGTTTTTCAAAACTTTTGGGAGACATCCAACATCCTGATAAGCAGGACGGTTTAAACTGAAATCAGGAAACATAAAGCCTGTTCTCATGTCAGGACTCAACTTTGGTTCCAGTGTGAGATTTATTATTTGACTTAAAATATAATTAAATGAGAATACTGTCACAAATCCACCACTTCACATCAACAACAGCGCAGACGCAGAAAACGTTTGTCACGCTGTTTGTGTCATGTTGTTTATTCAGCTCGAGACCCCTTGTTCTTCTATGTCATATTTTATCTCAATTTTCCATGAAAAGATTTGTGCTTTGTTAACTGGCAAAGTCATGACTACAAACTCATGATCTCTTTCTCAATTGTTATTTATTTGACAATAAACAGACAATATTTCTGGTTTATAAAACAAGCTTTTAGAGAGTTTGAATACTTTTGCCTTTAGGAAACTGTAGTTTACATTTTCACCATTTTCTAGACTGATTAATCCAGAAAATAACAGATTAATCACTGATGGAAATAACTGTTAGTTGTAGCTCTAGTTTTAAATCCTATCACTACATTAAAATCTTCCTTATTAGCACCGCTTATAATATAGGATAAGATAAAATACCTTTTACTGATTCTCCGTAGGGGAAATTCGTGTTGGCATAAAAGTGGAATCAGGTAGCGTGTAGATGTATAAGTAATACTGTATACATAACCACAATAATAATCATGTACAATCTTATACAATCAATAAAGAGTCAAAATCGTGTCTGTCCAAGGTTTAAATTTGCCTCATTTTTCCAGGTCAGCCTCGTGTGATCGGGTCACTTCAGCCAATCATCGCTGCTCCGGGTGATGATGTCATCCTGCCGTGCCACCTGGATCCTGCTTACAATGTGGAGGATCTGACGGTGGAGTGGTCGAAGCCAGATCTCAAGCCCGACCCCTCTGATCGTCTGAGCCGGGTCGACTACGTGCACGTTTACAGGGACGGACGTGAAAACCTGGACATGAAGCTCCAGTCGTACTTCGGCAGGACGATGCTGTTCACAGACAAACTGAAACGTGGAAACATTTCTCTGAAGATCACCAACGTAACACAGGCTGATGGAGGGAGATACAAATGTTTCATCCCCAAGTTAAACAGCCAAGTGAAGGAGTCGATTATTCTACTTATTGTTGGTGAGTTTGTTTAGATGCTGATGGTCCAGATTGCAACACAAGGCAGAACTTTACTGTCAAAATGTAGTGAACATAGACGATTTCTGCACACAGGTCAAAAACAGACATCTGTAGAAGTTAAAGGATCATTTTGTCAACAGCTTATGTGACCATTCTCCTATAATGGTTGTTTCTTTTTAATGTGTTGTAAATCTTTAATTTCAGATCCAAACTTTGTTAAATCCTCGACGACAGAGACGCCGCTGCTTCCCACAAATGTCCAAACTCCTGATCCAAATGAGGAGACTCATGTTAAAGGTGAGGAGACGGTTCAACTCTGTGAGGAGAGAAAGAATTAACATTATTAGTCCTGAATCACACTCAGATTTGTGTATCTGTTGTATTTCAGTTACTGTAACTTCTGCCTCTGTCTTTTTTCACATCAGGTGGTCGATCCTATCAGGGCGTTTGGATCCCAGCTGTGTGTGTCTTACTGGTCCTGGGAGTCTGTGGTGGCGTCGCTGGATATGTGATTAAACACAAGCCTCAAAAACTAAATGTGAGTCAGAAGGAAACTGATCACGTTGTGTAAATCTGACCAGACTTTTCTTGGAGACAGTTGACTGATTATTAAACTTGTCCCTCCAGCCGCCAAAGTATGACGTCACCCCAGAAAGGCCACTTCCAGTCTAGGTGCCTTGCTCAAGAGCTCGTTGGTATTTGATGTTAACGGAGACGAGAGCGTTCTACACGTCCCTCTCTTTGATCTTCCTCATCACTTTAGGGATTCAGACCAGCATCACCTCCAGCCACAAGTGGACCCACTGGATCAGCAGGAGGGAGCTCTTCATGATGGACACAGATTACCATCAGAATGAAGGTGAGTCTGGTTTGATCATGAACTTTGACCCCTGCTGAGAAACAGCAGAAGAGGCTCCTCAGACACACAAATAATGTATTTATTTTTGTGCAAAATCTGTTACGAGTGCAATAAATGGATCTTTTTTAAGAGCCTCTTCTACTTTCTCGGTCAGCTTTTCTTAAGAGAAGAAGGTGAAGCTGGTCTGCTTTTTGAGTCTTTTGTATCCAATGTGGCTTCTAGTTAGTTGCTCATAAAGAAATACTTTATATCCATAACTTTGCACTGGACGTGCAGTCAAATAAACTCTGGAGCTTTAATCTGTTAACCTGCAGATGTTTGAGAAGTTTATGTTGTACGTGGGTTTATCAGCAGTGAAATGTGGTTATGTTGAATTAAGGCTCTGGTGCAGAAACAACTCATGGCCTCTGCTCTGTGTGTTCTTCATCCTCAGCTCACCTCAAACTCTGGGACGTGGCTGCATCAGACGTCCTGGGAAAAAGTTTTCTTTAAATTTGTGGATGTTCTTGCTGAACACGTTTTGGTCAGACTGTGGAAAGTACTGCCTGCAGAAGAACTGTGCCAGAACTGTCCTCTTCTCTCAACCACAGACTCTATAAAGTTTGAAGCCTCGAGTTTGACATTTTGCCTAGTGAAGAACAGGCTTAAAATAAAATGTACTTACCGGGGGGAAAAAAAGACGACTCCTGATTAGGTTTTTTTTCATCAGCGCTGGTTAAATTTACACAGAGCAGTGGACACGAATCGCCTCTAGCTTGATTGACAGGTCACCATTATAGCGACTTGTTAATCACGAGGTAGTCCCTCCTAAAGCATCCCCATGCTTTATATTTCCCTTTAAATGGGACCATAATTTACTAAATGAACATCATACTGTTTTGAAGAAGACTTGAAACTAGCGACAAAGACCATTAACTCACTAGGAAAATTTTTACTGAATAAATCAGTTGAGAGGTAGCCTCATTTTCTCATTGACGTCTATACAATCGGACTTTTTTGCAACTAGTGCAGTCGCCCCCTGCTGCACGTTATAAAGAATGCAGCTTTAAGGCACCTTCACATTGGCTTCACTTTTCAGAACTGGAAGTTGCTACTTCTTCTCAACAAGTCATTGGTGACAGGATCGATTTGAGACTTAGTTTTTTAAGAGAGAGACTTAATATTTATTTTTTTAGAGTTTGCTCAAATTTGAAACCTCGTCAGTCATCTTCAGCTCTTTCAGTGGCAGCCAGAGATGACAGCTATTTCACCTCAAAGCGACACATGATGGACAAAAAAGATGACAGAAGGGGTGGTGATGGTGCAGTGGATAAGACGCATGCCTGTTTTTGTGGGAGACTCAGGTTCAATTCCCACTGACACATCCACCAGTGTGTCCCTGAGCAAGACAACTAACTCCTAGTTGCTCCAGAGGAGTGCGACCTCTGACATGTACGTAGTAATTGTAAGTCACTTTGAATAAAAGTGCCAAGCCTTTCTTCATCGTCGGGCTCTCCTGCCCCGAAGGAGGATAACTGTGAGAACCCTGTTTTGTTTGAGACTGATCTATACGATTCACAAATGAACTTATTTTCCAAATGTTACTTAACTGTAGGCCTACTTAATAGACTGCATATCAGTAGGTGGCGTAAACCACGAACATGGTGATCAGGAGCCGGCTCCTGATTATAAAATGAGCCTTGTTGTAACGTCAGTGTTTTACTCTTCTCTAAATTGAAAACATTTAAAAACAAACTAGTTATTCTGTAGAGATCAGTCATGAGTGTAAATATTTATTACAACATACCTCCTACTATGAAACCTTTTTATGGTTATTTATTTTCAAAATGACCCTTCTGTTTTATTTTATTTATTTTTTCACAATGACTAAATATGAGCCCACAAATCTTCCCCAGTGACAGTGTGATTGGGTATATTTGTGAAACCTTAAAATACAGAATTCAACCTGCAGCTGTCTGACACTTTAAGAGCTAAATTTACTTTACATGGAAATAAACTGTTTTTGAAGTTTAATCTTAAGCTCTCCACTCCCTGAACATCAAATGTGAACGGGCCTTTAGGCAGGGCACCTGGCGCCCACGGAAGTTATGCTTTATATAGTTTCATTGTTTTTTTACTTTGAAATACATGTTGCTCTTGTTTTCTGACTTCTTGCACTTTTTATTAGTTTTACCTCTTGTGTTTTGCTTTTAAGCTGTGAGTCTCAACATGTTTGTTCATTCTGTTTTAGAGGCATTATGATTTTGTATATTACATAATTTAATTTGTACAACATTTGTACCTATTTATTCTGTAGCAACTAAATAAATCACTTTTGCAAATGACTACAGTATGTTGATTTAAATCTATCTGCTGTCTCCGCATGAAGGAGAAGATGTCGACCCCTACAGCTCCTTTCACTCAGACCTCTTGTTGAAATCAACAGATCATTGTAGATCATTTAAATTATACATTCAGTCCACCATGTTGAGCAACAGTCATCGAGGCTGCTGCTTCCCTGTTTCGTGTCAGCAATGTTTAGCTACAATTCTCCTTCATTATGCTCTTAGTATATAGCTACCTTCTACTGTTTATTTTACAGTAAATAAGTTAGTCATTACTGATCTGGCTCTACAGTGGTGGAGCCACTGAACACTTGCTAAGTGTCTCCCAGAGCTCAGCAGAATCTGAAGGGGACCGAATGCCCCTAAATTTTGGATTAGTTTACCTCATACTGTAATTCATGAATTATGTTCCCTGGCTTTCTTTAAACTGATGTTTTGCATTTTTGATTCTGTAGGAGCCACCTGTAAGTCTCCCATGTGTTTTATGTTTATGGCCTCATTCATATTATTCACTGCACTCGGATTGTAGGTAGTGGGCGTGTCCACCAGGGTTATGGGCGGAAGTGATAGGGTGATGTCAGGTAAAATGGGCCATTTAAGGTTTGGGGGTCCCAGCCCCTCTGGAATTTAGAGCCAATGACTGCAAATGATTTAGAGCAAAGGATTTCAAACTGTTGTCATAACTGTTATATGAATGATTCAAATAAAGACTACACCAGAAAGCTGCATGGTAAGTAGCCTGACATACCAAATCTAACTAAACTATTATAAGGATGATAAATCTATAAAAAAAACAAAAACATGCACATAAAAAAACTATACATACTACATAATATCTGTCTTTATGGCATCAATCAGAAATAATGTTGTTAGTTTGGTATATGAACATATTTTTTTTAAAAGTGATGTTTTTCTTGGCGGCCCAATTAACCTTAACCCACTGAGCTAAAATGGGCCATCATCTGTGTCACTGTTCCAAATGTTAAATGTTATGTGGCTGTATAAGCAATTGTGCATTAAAATTATAATTGATGATAAATTACTATTTCACCTTTGCAGTTTTATTAATCATAAAAACACATGGAAAAGGCATTCTGTTGACCGCACTCACACAGAAAGTTTTATGACTTGGTAACTGCAGTGCCAGTTGTATTTTTTATGTGTTGAAGTGTAATAAATGCTTGAACTTGGATCGTTGAGTGGAACCTAGTTTTTGCGCGTCACGGTGTTTTCAGTCTCTCATTGTTTAGTCCCTCGCGGCTGCAAATTTTGTTTTGCGTTGTCTACAGCCGCTATAGATTTTATTTTGTAACCTCCAGACCTTATAGCTTAAAGCAGCTGAGGGCTACACAGAGGGTTGACGCAGCTTACCGTGGGCGTTTTGTTTGGTTAGAAAGAATGTAACAGGAGTTCAGCTTCTTCTCTGTCATGAGTGAGAGGCCTATGATTCATTGTTGCACATACAGTCTTCAACATCTATAACGATACAATATTACATCTCCATCGACAGTTTCATAATATACCCTACTTCACACAAATAGCCACAGCTGCCGCATCGTTCGCGGTCAAAAACTAGACTAGTTGGGTTTTCGCCTCTGGCAACACCTGCGTCTGTTTGCACCTGCTCTCAATTCAATTCAATTCAATTTTATTTATATAGCGCCAAATCACAACAACAGTTATCTCACAGCGCTTTTCATAAAAGAGCAGGTCTAGACCGTACTCTGTGATGTTATTTACAGAAGCCCAACAGTTCCCACCAAGAGCAGCACTAGGTGACAGAGGCAAGGAAAAACTTCCTTTTAAGAGGCAGAAACCTCGAGCAGAACCATGGCTCAGGGTGGGCGGAGGAGAGAGAGAGAGAGAGAGAGAGAGAGAGAGAGAGAGAGAGAGAGAGGGCAAGAGAGGAACAGAGAGAAAAGAGGGATGGAAGGAGAGAGAGGGGAGGGAGGCAGCCTACACAATATACACACAGAGGTACAGACAGTGAAGGTGATGTTGCTATAGACTGAATGAAAAATGGTACAGATATTTATAATAGTGTTAATGGTAACCATCGTAATGTTAATGATTATAATAACAATAATAACAATAAAACTAGCAACAATAGTCGTTGCAGCAGAGGGTGTCGAGCAGGAACACGGGGGCAGCAGGTGACCCGCAGCCACAGATCCAGACTCCACAGCTCCAGAGCCAGAAAACCTGCAGGAAGTGATAGGAGGAGAGAGGAGAGGGACGAGAAAGCACAAGACTACCAGAAAGGGGAGAAGTTGTGTTAGTAACATGCAATAATGGGATAAGGTTGCATACAGAGGGAGAGAAAGTAGAGGAGAGAGGAGCTCAGTGCATCATGGGAAATCCCGCGGCAGTCTAGGCCTATAGCAGCATAACTAAGGGATGGTTCAGGACTCACCTGAGCCAGCCCTAACTATAAGCTTTATCAAAGAGGAAAGTCTTAAGCCTACTCTTAAATGTGGAGATGGTGTCTGCCTCCTGAACCCAAACTGGAACCTGGTTCCACAGGAGAGGAGCTTGATAGCTGAACGCTCTGGCTCCTAGTCTACTTTTGGAGACTCTAGGAACCACAAGTAACCCTGCATTCTGGGAGCGCAGTGCTCTGGTGGGGTAGTAAGGTACTATGAGCTCTTTAAGATAAGATGGTGCCTGACCATTAAGAGCTTTGTAGGTGAGAAGAATGATTTTAAATTCTATTCTGGATTTTACTGGAAGCCAATGCAGAGAAGCTAAAACAGGAGAAATGTGATCTCTTTTCCTGGTTCCTGTCAGAACACGTGCTGCAGCTTCTGGATCAGCTGAAGAGTCTTAATGGACTTTTTCGAGCAGCCTGATAATAAGGAATTGCAGTAATCCAGTCTAGAAGTAACAAATGCATGGACTAGTTTTTCTGCATCATTTTTAGACATGATGTTCCTGATTTTCGCAATATTACGTAGGTGAAAAAAGAAAAGAAATTTGCTTAATGTGAGACTTAAACGACATGTCCTGATCAAAGATAACTCCAAGATTCCTCACAGTGGTGCTGGAGGCCAAGGCGATGCCATCAAGGGAGGCCTCTCACTCATGCATGAGTGAGAGGCCTATGATTCATTGTTGCACATACAGTCTTCAACATCTATAACGGTACAATATTACATCTCCATCGACAGTTTCATAATATACCCTACTTCACACAAATAGCCACAGCTGCCGCATCGTTCGCGGTCAAAAACTAGACTAGTTGGGTTGTCGCCTCTGGCAACACCTGCGTCTGTTTGCACCTGCTCTCCCAAGTAGCAGAGCCCCAGTTAGCTATGTCAGCACTCTACTTCCACCTACTGGCCAAACCTGGACATAAAACATAGAAATGGCTCCTACACTCAGTTTCGCAAACTCTATGAAACACTTTAAAAACTTTTTTCTTGAACAAATATTTAGTTATATGGAGAATATATTTTCTGTTCTGAGCATGTTTCTCAGAAATGTGCAGTGTTGGGCAGTATAGTTCAACTACATTTCTCAGTAGCTTGGTGGTATCTCCACTATTTTCTGAATAAAATAGCTTTCCAGTAGCGAAGCTCTTTCATTGATCAAGTAGAGCAGCGCACGCCACGTTTTCCCAAGCTCGAGTCTGAAATACAATTAGGCCTACTGAGGATCAGTAAGTGACGCCACCGTCACACACGGACCTGTATGTGTAGCTGAGGCACTTCCGCGTGAATCACCTACCCATCACCTACTGATCTTTGGACTGACGTCTGCGACTTTGCTGCAGGTGAATGAAGAAACGCGCATCAAGTTTACTTTCTATTTTTATTTTTATAGTTAGGCTAATATAACACCTCTTGTGGGAAGGATCAGGGTCCAGCCTGGCCGCCTCTTCCTCTACTGAGGAGGAAACTTGTAGTGGCAGAAACTTGTTTCCGTGGAGATCTCTCTCACGCGCCATGAATGTTTATGTAAACAATGTTGCCAGAGCACAAATTCATAAACAATAAATATATACATAGAAATAATAAAATTACATTAGAAAAACTAAGAAAGAGGAAAAAACAAACTCAAAACACAACATGTTACATTGAAAATGTGTCAATCTATGTTTTGTCCCCGTCACTTTTGAGAAAGCTGCAGCAAAGTGCATCAGGCTACAGACTTTTCTTTTGTGCTGTTGTTACGTAAAGCCTTACAGTACTGGGGACGCCAGAAGCAGGGGGTCATAACTTCTTACAAGTAACCTATAACGCAAATTGGTAAATAAATAAATAGAATAAAATAAGTCTTTGGCACCTTTTCACGTTCCTTTTTAAAACTGTGGCCTTACTCTTTCCTCAGTATTTTCTTTGGGTCAGCAATCTACTTTTAATTTCGCTACATTTTCCATTCATACCTTCATAACTTCTCCAGGCTAATCTGCATTTTGCTTCATTACGAAATGAGCTGTCATCCAGGCTGCGCGCAGTTACGCAGATCAGCCCTGGTCTCCGGGCTTGTCACAGTCACAGAGCTGGGCAGATACAAACATTTAGAAAATCAGGCAAATCTTTTTTACAGTTTAAGGCTTTATTGTTCTAATAATACAACTGAAATCCAGTGAGCGCACTCATGGCACTAGTGGCAAGCGCACTACAATTTCTTGCGTTTCTAACACTGTTATAGAATATAGAATAATGCACATGTATATATATCTGCAACGTTGTTCTTCTATTCCATATTTATATATTTCTATATCTTATATCTTTTTTTGATTCATTTTGTTCATTTGAACTAGGCTGGTTATTGTGGCGCTGCAGCCCTCTAGTGGGCGATTAAAAAACAGCACCGTTCTCAAACACAGAAGGCTGCCTGGCTTGCTTTACATTTATCCAAAGCAACTTACAACTGCTATACATGTAAGAGGTCGCATGCCTCTGGAGTTAAGTGTCTTGCTCAGGGACACAGTGGTGGATGGGTCACAGTGGGGGATTGAATCTGGGTCTCTCACACTAAAGGCAGGCATCTTATCAACTGTGCCATCATCACCTCATCTTACTGTATGAAACTGGACTCTGTGTGAGACTGTTTGGATGTGAAGAAGAACACAGAACATGAATTAACACCAGATCCTGACCGATCCTGTCGGCGTGTTGGGAGATTTTTTATTATTAATTTATGGCTGAAAATACTTCCGCAAAGGATACACCGATGTATCCTTGCTTATAGCTCCTCCAGCAAGCCTCCTCGCTCCTCGATCCTCGCTCCTCGATGCCCATTTTAAGAATTGAGATGTCCTTCAAGATGGCGTGCCGAGATCGATTTCTGGGTCACACGCTCGAGGATTGAGGAGTCGAGGAGTCAGAAATTTGGGAAATGAGAAAGGCCCATTGCATTTAGCAAGACATATGCAGGAGGATGGCGAGAGATTTTACGTCAGCACCAAAATATGTGAACTGAATCCCTTGTGCATGCTGAAAACAACTTCGGGGGTCACCCAGCAAAACTACTTCCTGTACCACTAAAGCAACAACTTCCTACTTCAGAAATAAAACAATTAGATATTTAAATGGCCAGTAGGAAGCAGTAAACCCATGCATAAATCACTGAACATAAGAAAACACAGTCCATAGCGCTCCCTGCCTGGGTTCAGTAAACCCCACACTATCCTGATTGGTGTTTAGTCCTCTGCAGAGAGGAGAAGAACAACTTCAGAGATGAGACGGTGTCCCTTCCTTCACAACTTTCACTTCGACCTTCCCCACAAGGCCGTCCCGGCTTGGTAAGGCCCTTGCAACAATGGTCATGGGCCACACATTTCTCTTTGCTTGATCGTCTTTTAACATGACAATATCCCCCTCTTTGAGTGAAGGTCTCTTGTCTT
>NW_024040353.1:0-4786 GCF_014851395.1 Micropterus salmoides | reverse complement strand
GTGGGAGCTCAGAGATGGGTAGAGACAGATTTGGTTGGGGAAGAAAACTATGTATTTTTGCAATTTCTCATCTATACACACAAACACGCAGGTGTACACACATACATATATGCAAAACTGGCTATGTCAGTAGACAGGAAGCTATATAGGCTATAGCTAATACATAATTGATGAGTCCAGTCATTGATTACAAGTGATAAGTGGTATTGACAGGAGGTGTGAGGAGAAGAAAAAATGGCGTCGATGTGTAGGTTAATGTATGTGTGTTTTCCCAGTGGGCTGCAAAATGGCTTTAGAATATGTAATGGCCCCAGAAACACATTAGCTTACTGGACCTTAAAGCAAGTTTCTACATGGTAGTGACTCCAGCCACAAAAACACGTATCCGCTTTCTCTCTGAGGTAGGTGAGAAGATCAGTACACCTGTTGTGTGAAGTGTGAGGAGGCGATTAGCCTACCTAAAAGTATATGCAACTAACCCTATAACTTGCCTTATATTTGTTTGTGTACGGACTAAATGAACATAACGTCCTTGTTATAACGTGTTAATGAACTTCATGAGCCACCCATCCATCTGTCCAACAGAAAGCGAACAACCATTTTTCCTTAAGCATAGACCCATTCCTTTAAAAGATTGAGCACCAAATATCTTTTAGAACATAAACTGAGATGTGAGAGTTGGAAATGTTCAGTGGAAAATTTGCACTTCATAAACATACAGAAAGACTGGAAGAAAATGCCCCAGAGAACTGGAGTTCTTGGTGAGTTTTGAGGTCAGATCAGAACACAAACAGACACACAGACGGTCATTTTCTTTACTCCACAGGATATTCCACAGAACACATATGTATTATGCAGACAGAGTAACCAGGACATTATTTCTAGTAAATACACACTGATACTGAATTTCAGTGGGATTATGTGAAACACAAAAAATTCCACTCACCCGTATTGTATTGGGTTGGCTGCTTAAACTATCTGTAAGCCTAGAAACCAGTGGGGGTAAGTGAGAGAATATGTTTGTAATTTGGCTGAACTGGCACTTTAATTTATCAAGCTTAGACTCAGTTAAACTCTCTGTGAAACACATGAAAGGGTATTACAGTAGGTGAGTCACAGTGAATATCATTGGACTGTATGTGAAACACACAATTGTGCAAAATTCCAGGAATGTTGTTGATAGGTAGCTTTTATCGCTGAGCAGATATATGAGTGTGTGTGAGAGGAAGTGCGTGTGTGCGCTTCTGGGTCCTGAAATCACATATTATTATACTATTATGTCCTATTTTTGCACGCTACTCAAATGCCCATGAACTGAGGAAAGCAGTCTAAATGGTCTTTAGTCTCTGTGAATACACACACTGGAGGCTGCCTCTGACCTTTCGCTACTCAGCACCTCTCCTCCGCTGTTTGTGTCTCATCCCTCTCATTTAATCCACCTCGCTCTCACTCTCTCACCTAGGCTCTGCTGTGCAGCCTCTCTCCCTGCTTCATTATACAACGTGCACTGTCCTCTCTGTGGCTGTTTTCTCACGCAGACGCTGCTGTTTAGCGAGTGAGTGCAGACACACGCGGATGTGTGTGTGCCGTGTCACGCGCGTATGCACACATAGACTCAGTAATACAGCATGACGTGCCTCCCTGCTGTCACGTGTGTGCTGAGCTGAGGTTGGGCTTTCAGTAAGGGCTGATGAACAGCATGACTGCAATAGGAAGAGAAAGAGAGGGAAAGATAGGAAAAGAGGAGGTTGGACCAATTTTACAGTCCCTTTGTTACACCTACGGGCAGTATGGATGCACAGAGGGGCTTGTAAACAGGCACTTTCAACCCTCTTCTATTGAGTGATTAGTCTCATTTGCATTCAGGGGGCAAACTCTGTTTTCTTTTTACTTTGGAATAGGTTTTTTCCCCAGGTCACTGCATATCAAAATTGGAGGGAATATGAAAGTGTGCTGCTTTAAAGTAATGCAGTCAGTTTAAATTGTGTCAGGTCAGCGACTCATGCGTCTGATCTTGGATCTTTGGATTGAAAGTATAGTGTCAAAGATTTTGATAGAGCGAGGATAACCTGAGAAAGCCACAATGTGTGTGACCGAGTAGGAGAAGAAAGAGAGAGGCAGCAGTCTCCGCAGATGGATACTGATTAAATATTGATGGTCAGCGTTGTTGAAGGCTTGATTAGGACCTGACTGAGCCAAGCCCTTAACAAGCACACACCTACACACACAAACACACACTAACAAGGGACACACACAGGTAGAGAACCTTGGTCCAGAATCTGAGCAGGTTTTCGTTATGCTCTCCTGCTGATCAACCTGCCACCTTCCTCTCTTCACTTTTCATTCTCACCTTCCTACATCCTCCCACCGGTTCCTCCTGTCACACAGCGATCACACACAGGAAACAGCATGTGCTAATTCAGAGTCGAATGTACAATCACCCTGCTGTTGCACTTTGTCCTTTGACATTTTTCTATTAAAGTGACACTAAAACAAAATCGTTGTAGAATTGAAATCACAGTATTAAACACTTTTTTTGCTTGAAAGTTGTTAGTAAGATATTTGCAGTTCACTTGTTGCAAAGGTTGGTTCACCACCCAAATGACAAAAACACATATTTTCTCACATATCGTGTTATCCAGACATGGAGAGAGTTTTAGTTTTATAAGCCCAGGTTTTCAGATATCCATCTTCAGAAACAATGTCTGGAATATCCAGACCATGTTGTCAGCAGTTTTTATGGGGACTATTTCTTCGGTAGAGTCGTCAGTAGTGTTCACAGAAAGGTAACCAGGACAAAACAGAATTACTTTAATTTGTTGAATGCAATTTTTTGTTTTTCGTTTTCTTTGAGTACCACAAACAGAAAACCATTCACCTTCATTAGATTTTGGTGTCAGAAATCTCAGAGACCTTATAAAGTCTCTATGCATAGTGTAAATGATAAAGTTTTTGTAATTCAGGTGAAATGACCTTTGAAAGAATATAATATTGTTATGAGCTTGGATTCAAATCATTCAGTTTGGATTTCAATAGTGACTACAGTTTGAAAAAAAAAAGGGAAATGTTCACAGAAACTTCTGAAATCTCCCCCGCTGTATAATTCTGTTCTAGCCAATGATTGAGCTTGGATAAAGCGATACGGACCGGAGTCTCCTGCTCTAATTTGTGCCAAAACACAAAAACACCTGCTTGTGGGCTTGACAGGGTGATGAGTATTATGACACAAGCAGCTTAGCCATATATTGGCAAAAATGTGATTTATCCTGAGATGAACAGCAAAGTAGACTATTATGGTGCAGGTGTGGTTTGAGAAGATTTGGAAACATTTTGATATGTTTTATGTGGCATGAAAACATTGAAAATCCATTGTAACCACTTTGAACCACAACTTGACCACAGCATCCTTTCTCCTTAAATAACACAAGCTTCAAATGTCCAACAGCCATTTCTTAGGCCGAGTGAGTGGCTGAACAGAAGCATTGGGTGAAGTGTCACTTTAATGTCTGAAATGTAAATGTAACTGTAAAGTATACTCTTGCTATCTTGATACTGTTTCAGCACAACCACAGATGAAATTATAGGTTTACCACTGCTTATGATTTCATTCCGACACAACAAAAGACACCCTTGTATAACAACATGAAAACATCTTGGAATTTTTATATGGGAGGTTTAGGATGCAATATGATCTTATGTGAAGATTTCAATACAGCAGTATTACCACACTGTATATGGAAAACATTATTGCTCTTTTATGTAAAGGGGGATTGAGAAATGATTTCCTCAGTATGTGTGTTAAAATGTTTGTTCTCTCTCCTTTGTGTTCCTGCAGTTACGTTGCTGGACTCAATGTCAGCATTGGCTGACCTGGGCTGGCAGGCTTTCCCTAACGAGGGGGTGAGTATACGCAACACACACACACACACACACACATACACAAACAAAAAATATCCTCTCTTTGTGCCGGAGCTGGCACCAAAAGAACACATCTGATAACAACTAGCAGGTTGTGTTGACATGTTTTATTTTCAGAGAATGAGCAGGGACTCGGAGCTAGCAGCAGCAATGGAGTATGTGTTTTAGAGAGCACTGGTTTCTTGAGCGCTCTTTGCTAAATCGGGAGTCTGCAGGGGGAATTACAAATTATTTCTGCTGCACTGAATACGCTGTGGCACTGGAGCCTCCATTTATTACGGGTTGCGACTTTCAGGATGCAGTGAAGAGATGGGGTGGAGGGGTAAATATTCTTATGTAAAAGGATGTGTGAATGTTGGTGTTATTTACGTGTGTGTGTGTATGTGTATGTGGGGGTTGCGTAACTAGCCTTTTGCAGGTATAGGGACCGAGGGAGTCTGGAGTACAGACATCATGCATCAGAGAATGACAACAGAGATGTGAGAGGATAGGAAGAGGGTAGAGAGGGTAGAGAGGAAAAAGAACGAGGTGCATTCAATAAAGAAATAAGAGCGGGTTCTGTATGTCACTCTACCGCAGGAGCTGTTGAATGGCACTGAATTAATTCTATTTCCCCTTGAGTCACACTTCCTCTCCACTATTCAGCATCAGTGTGTTAAATTGCAGGATGCCACACGCGGTTTCATGGTTGTGCGCAGCAGAGAGGCAGCTGAAGTGAGCAAAGCTGAGCAAGGTTGTTTTCTCAAGCAAGCAAGGGTATCAAGTTCACTTTATTGAAATGCTCTGATTGTATGGCCATATTGCGGATGTTTGTGTGTCTTTTTTCACTGAGGTCCCAGATAGAAAAAGAGAATGTGCTCCATATGTG
>NW_024040352.1:0-23455 GCF_014851395.1 Micropterus salmoides | reverse complement strand
TTTAGCAAGGTTTAGCTCATTGATTTTAGCCCACAACTGCACTCTCATAAGCATCATTTTCAGCCACTGCAGGCAGCTGTTTCCAGCAAAAAGCTCTGATAAACCCATTGTACGTTATCTGCCCAGCACCCAACAGCATTCAGACAAGGTCAGTGACTAGCTGGTGAACATAGAACATTTAGCTCAGTTTAAGTGCAATTTAATTCAACATTACACTTAAAATTCAATAGGTGGAAACAACTCCAAATGAATGTTCATCTGTGTCTGCTTGATGTTCAGCTGTTTACAGGTGCATCTCAAAAAAACAAAAAACATGTATACAGTAGTTCTACTTAACCAGACTAAGAGATTAAAGGCAGGTTGAAATTTCTGTATCATAATGTCCGTATTCTAAATTCTAATATTTTGAAATACTAGATTTTTGATTTCCATGAGCTGTAAGCCATAATCACCAAGATTAAAACAAAACAAAGGCTTTGAATATTTAACTTCATTACACATGAAGCAAGATATTTAATGTGTAATGAATCTAGAATATATGAACGTTTCCATGATTTTAAAATCATACATACATTGTGATGTTTCTTATTATTTTGAGTTCCTCTTCTTCAAAGTAAACTGCTGGACCAACATTTGTAGTTTTTAATATTTGTACACAAATAAACTAGAAACTAAATGTACATTTGTATGTGACGATGTGTGCCAGCTGTATGGTAAGAAGGAAATAACAATACATCTGTTTAGTGACAGCTCTAGAAACATTCTCTTAAAAATCTAAATTTATAAACATCACTTCCTCTTGGTTGAAGATGAAAGTTGACCATGATTAAAAGAACCATAGCACCATCTAGTGGTATTTCTGGGTAAGATATACAGTACATATCAAGTTTCCTCCTCACTAGAGGAAGAGGTGTCCAGCTGGACCTTGATCCTTCTCACAAGAGGTGTTACAATAACTATCACAATAGAAAGTAAACTCAATCACGCGTGTCTTTATTCCCCTGCAGCAAAGTCGCAGGCATCCGCCCAAGGATCCGTACGTGATATCACCAGGAAGCACTAAAGCCGGCTGCACATACAGGTCGTGTGTGCTATTTGTTTCAGAAAATAGCGACGCTACCACCATTTGTAGTTAAACTAGTAACGCGACGCTATTGCCCAACACTGTGCATAACTGCCTTATGCAAATAAGGAGGGGGTGTGTCTCAAGTGGTGAACTTATCCCCTCTGTCAGCTGACTGATGGTGGATCAGTCAGACGAAGGAGGTGGACACTAAACTCACACATCAACAAGCCTTGCTCCCCACACAGTAAGAAGAGATGGCTTCCTTTAGTGAACTGAAGTGATTAGCAACTCTATTTGAGGACAATTCTATCAGCCATGTCTTCCTTCCTTTTTGTTTGGACACTGACAGTGTTTTCAGTTTGTGGCATGCACAGACACAGAACTGCGGTAAAGTGAGCCGTTGTTTGTGACAAGCAATCGGTCAGCTAGTAGCAGCTAAATCTGGAGTGCACACGTATCTAAATATTTAACTAGAATATATGAACATTTCAGTAATTTATTAAATCAAGGAACATTTTAACTTTTCCATGATTTTCAAAACATATACATGGTGATTCTTTTTATTATACCTTGTTTTCATGGTAAACCATAGTACCATCTGGTGGTTTTATTGGGTAAGATATATTTCACAAAAAGTGGTATAGTTGTTTGATTGCATCATCTATGTATATCGTGAGTGTGGTCCAGCCGATTAATTTCAAGTCAGCTGTTGTGATACTGATTCCACTAAGAAATATTTGTTGTAAGTTCTGTTATTTCTGATGATTACAGATGCACTAAAACAAATACATTCTAATAATAAACTATAATTACTATGTAATTTTGTTTATATTCAATCAAGGTAAAGCTGCCTTACTGTAGAGACAGTGGAGCTCCATTAATCCACATCCAGGTCCCCTCCTTGTCACGATCAGTCAAACCAATCCAAGCCATAATTTCTTCCTTGGTGAAGTTAGAGAGGAACATCTGTTCAATAAACACAACAGAAAGTTACAATATTTATATTGAGTTTGAATAATATTATACTGCAGAAGATGTTAAATTTAAACATGAAATGAACCTTACTGAAATACAATGATTTTCCTTTAGTGACACCAGCATGCTGGATATATCTCAGCATCTACTTGATGGATAGGCACCAAATTTTGTTCATATATCTATGGTGCCCGTAGGATGTATGCTAATGACTTTGGTGACCCTCTGACCCTCTGTTTTAGTTAAGCAATACTTTGACTTGTTACGAAATACCTGGAAAATGAATAACGTTCCCATGAGCCTCAGTTTTACTTTGTGTTCAGTGCTGATTAGCAACTGTTATCATGCTAACATGTTAAACCAACACAGTGAATATGGTGAAGATTATAGATGCTAAACATCAACATGTGGGCATTAATATTGTAAGCATGCTGATGTTAGGAAGCTAAGAACATTTATTTGCGTAAAATTTTTCACAAACACTGCACCTGTTCTTCAGAGCTGTTTATGACCACCAGATCTGCTCCTCTGGTTTTACAGTCCTCTCTACCCTTTTCCCAGGAACCAGACTCATTAGAGAGGAAATAACAGGGGCAACTGAACATCCTCCATCCTGCAGGACATGATTCTATAAGGAACAATGAAACGTTAAAAATCTGACAATAGTTAAGTGCCAAAGATACAATATAGATGTTAAAAACATGTATTCATATCCAGAATGAAGGTGGTTTCCAATTTATACATAATAAAACATAATTATTATTCATCATGGCTTAATGGTGTTGCAAATACAGCAAATGTAATTAGAAAACATAGGTGAATCTCTTCTGTCTCTCCTAACAGTCGCTTTCTCTGTTTCTCTCTCACACATAGTGGGAGGGGGAGGGGCAAGACTGTTGAGGGCAAATTAAGGTATGAAACTACCACTACATGACAGGGTTTGATCATGGCACATTTGAGGCTTTGAAGGGGATTTTAAAATACACAAATAACTGTCTTGACAACTACAAGGTTTCACAAGTGTTGGCAAATTTCACATGCAAAACTACAGGTACTGTTAACAAGCCCTCCTTGTCATGGTCCAGCATGGTCTCTCGTTCCCTGTGTTTTTCTGACGTTTTGTAATCAGCCTACCTACAAGGCTCACCTGGCAAACACCAACATAGCATCACTAATGGCCTAATAAGTTTTTTAGATTCCCCGAGAGCTTCTTATCTAAACAACACAGTTACATCTCTCATGTGCGACGGGATGTCACAGGGTCATGATGTCATTTTGGGGCCAACACAGAACCCTCTACAGTCTTTGGTCAGCTTCACTCTTCAAACATTTGCTTACCTGCTTGGTTCCTGCGGCAAACCTCCTGCGCACCTAATCAAACCTCTGCAGTATATCTACCCTGGCTTTTCAGTCCAGTCTTTGCCAGGTTGTTCAGTTTACAAATGTGGTACTAGTGCTACAGACAGGTCTGTCGTTCCTTGTGTCTTTTATTTTATCTAACCTTATGTCTCCCTGTGTTCAGGTTCCATATTCACCTGTGATCTCACTGTGCCTGCCTTGCATCTCTCTGGTCTGCAATTTTGCACATCTCACTTCCAATCCATTGGATTACTTAATAAACTGTGTAGATCTCTCTGTCCTTAACACTACCCTCCTGCAATCAGGTCATGACTGACGGGATGTCAGTACTCTTTCAAGATACGATATATATAATTTGTTGCATCTGGACAGAACAAATAGATGAAGATTAGTATAAAAATTGTATTAAAGACTGGAACAAAACTATACTGTCTGTAAATTAAATGCAAGTAATATTAAGCCCTTTAGCTTTGTAGTTTCACTGTGTTAAACTGGTGGTTACAGCGGAAAATGCTGCACAAATGTATCATTAATTATATCTGTACTTTACCTGCAGTCAAAATGTTTGCTGTCAATAGGGTATATCATGTTTCACATATGTGGTGACATGCCTGTTAATTTTAGATACACTTTGCAGATCTGAAATCACACATTGCTACGCATATTGTCTGCAGTTGCCACACTTACTCAGACCGTTCAGCTCTTCAGTCACTTTAATGAGGCTGTTGTTCAGCATGTTTCTCTCTCCAGTCAGGGTAGACACCTTGATATCACTGGTCCGGAGACACTCAGTCAGGTTGGCTTTGATAGCTGAGAGATCTGCAGCTAAATGTCATATAATAAACCAAGAGACATTTTTTAAGTTTAATATAAGATAATTAGAAACAGCAGGTTCATGCGTGAGGCTAGAAAATGGTTTGAAAGAAATCTGTTTTTTGTATTTCATTATTTTAAAATGACTAAAATGCCTGTTTGGATTTACTACTACATTACTGTCAATCTCCTACTCTATATTTGTTGTGTTCTTACCTGGACTTCTTTTGTATGGTATTTCCTCTTTATACAGTATATGTAGTGTTCCTTACCAGGGGCTTGTATCCCGAAGCAAGTTCAACATACCTAGGATATCTTTCTTATCCGGCTTCACTAACTCTAACAATCGCATTCGGCATAAGCGGTCACACAAAACTGATTATCAAGCAGATGACCAATCGCAAACTTGAACAAGCCCGTCCACAGAAATGACTGGGCCCCTGAAAAGGTCCAGTAAATGGGCCCTCAACGCATTCTGTGCTCTCTCTCTCTATCTCCTACATGAACACATACATGGTCTGCCGTTTGACGTTGCGTACAACAAACAGTCCTCATACCATCTTCAGGAGAGAAGAAGAAGAAACAATAACTTGTATTTTTTTGTTTAATAAGTAAAGTGAGTATTTTGGGTCAAAATAAAATTATCTTTGCTTATATAATGAACATCATGAGTGCTGGACTGCATGGGACCTCCTAGCAGCTGGGCCCCAGAAAGCTTTCCCCTTTTTCCCCCCTTACGGGCGGCCCTGAAGTCTACTGGCAGCAGAGCTGCATATTTTACAAACGAAGAGTAAACTATAGACAGTTAGACATAGACCGTTAGTAACACAGCTGCAGCAGACACATGTAGTAAGACAAACAAATCTCAGACAGTGTGAATGGCTAAATGAACAGGCATAGCCTATAATATTTGCGTTGATTTTTTGTGTTCTTATGATGTCTATGAAAACATTAGCCTTATTCTTTAAGCTCGGCTGTGTGTCGCCTTTTCTACATTAAAAGACTCGGGCACTGAATAAGTGGTCGTTCCACTTCACTTTTAATAACTTCTCATCACTTCAAAAATAAGATTAATGTATTTGTAGCACTCAAAAGTGTTCTAAACATTGTTCCAAATTACCTCCGCAACTTAACAAAAATAATAATTGAAAAAAAAAAGTGGTTGAAAGAATGAATCGTAACCAGGGGGGTTGCTAGACATATAGCTCTAGTGGGGCACAGGTCCCCTAATCCCCTATGTAATTTATTTATTTATTTGTGATTTAAGTGTATGAAATGTCTTAGTAAGTGCCTTAACAGCTTCCCTTGCTTAACCGTTAATATTGGCATTGTCATGTCAGAAAGGGCTTTGAACGGAGCATAAGCACATATACATGCAAGCATAGCGTTAGTTCAGGCAGCTAACGAAGTCAAACTCCGCTCATTCCAGCATATAGCGATAGCAGCCATCAGTGCAGCTCCGGACCATATGTGCGGTGCACACAATGGAGACATGTGGTACTCCCTGTTCGCCACAGACAGACACCTGTTGAATGAGTGACTGCTGCAACTAAACTTTACACATGATAAATAAATGCGTAACTAATGTCAATGATTTTAACCAGCACATGGTGCAGCTTGGGTAGCGCTTAACTAGCATCCTCTGCTCCTTCTTAAAAGGTAAGGTACTTTATTTGTCAAATAGACACACATGTAGCGAAATTCTTCCTCTGCATTTAACCCATCCCTGAAGGGAGCAGTGGGCAGACACAGCGCCTGGGGACCAACTTCAGAATGAATGCAGGTCAAACGGCACTGACTGGAGAACCTACTCTAACATGTTTTTGAAGGACAGCTTCAAAGGACAGCTACGTGCAGACGAAAAGACGAGCGCTACTTTCTGTCTGGCAGTAAAATTTACACAAAGTTTACAAGATATTTACATAGACAAAATTACAATGAGTTTAAAATATGTAAAACAAACATAATTAGAAAGACTAAATGTAGAGATCTACCTACCGTTAATTAAAAACAAGTGCATATGTCTGTCAGAATGTCAGATATTCGTTTTTTAAAAGCAGCTAAGGAAATTCATTCCAGGACGAAGGGACATAGTAAGACAGACTCCTCTTTCCTGCTTCTGTCCTCATTCTTGGTACCTTACAAAGTAGTCCATCATAGATCTTAAATGATATGTACTTTGAACACACTTTAAACAGATATAAGAAGGCAAAAGACCTGAAGTAGCTTTATAAATAACAATGTACCAGTGTAACATCCTTCGCAATGTGATTGCCTCACTGGCCTGGGAAACACTGGACCTCCTGTCGCAGGGGGAGATATTCCATCCCTATGAGAGGTTAAATCTGTCTGCCTCTGGGCTTCCCCCAAGTGTCCTTGCAACTATTCAGGGAGCCAGAGCATCCTTTACATGTTGTGCTTCTGCAACGCGTTCTCATCAGTGCATCATTGCGGACGCTTTCAGGCAGCGAAACAAAGTGTAATTGTTTGATGCTAAAGTTACCCTTCATCCGTATGATATGCCACAGTTTGCTACATCGCAGCAACACAAAGGAGGCTAACCCTACCCACTACCACATCAGCCTTTAGCTTTTTAGTGTCACTGTGTTAAACTGGTGGTAACAGCAGAAAATACTGTACCTATGTGTCATTAATTAGATCTGTACTTTACCTGCATGTCAAATATTTGCTGTAAATAGGGTCTATCATGTTTCACATATGTGGCGACATGCCTGTTAAGTGTAGATATATTTTGCAGAACTGTGATTACACATGGCCACACACTTTGGCCGTCATTTATCAATCTTCCGTAGAAACGGGCCTATTTTTGTGCGCGAGATTATGCTTACACTGTTCTCAGCGCCTGATTTATCGATGAGAGTGTACCCTCGCACTTAAGGTGTAAGCACCACCTGGTGTTGATAAATGCGGCGGCTTAAAACGTGCGTAATTTGAATGAAACGCCCCCAATTATTCAAGCTTCAGGAGGCCGCACCCACGACTTCACGGCAGGGACTGACGGAATACGGCAAGAAATACATGGGTTGGAGCAGGAAATCCACAAATTTAAACTTAAAAAACAAAATAATATGTTGTTTGACAGATTTAAAGAAAGATTATATGTTTAGTTTCACTACTAGAGCCCATCCCCGGCATAAATGTTCAAAAATATTGTGCATTTTAATATTACGAGATTTTTCTTTTGGAAACAATTTAATACTTTCTTATTCGATGATTTAAACTGGACACATTTTCCACAAAATGTTCAACGCGCTTAAAACTGGAAACGAGCATTCAGATGAGCCATAAGCCCGAGAGCCAGTGCTGGAGTCAGGGGGACCACCGCGCGCTGTCAGACTCGCTGGAGCGGACCAGTGCGCGCTGTCAGCCCCAGAGGAGGATGCGCTCATCCCGGAGGAGCAGGGCACGGGCCAAGAGCCTCTCGCTGAGCGTTTACTTTGATGAACGGAGGACATACGGACAGATACGGGGCCGTGTACCCCCAGCGTGCAAAGCAATCCTTCATAATGTTTTGTGGCTTTGGGAAACAGTGCTCTGCGCTGTCGTGGGACTATTACGCACGGACACGGGTCTGGACGCCCACGGACTTGGATCTGACCACCCGCGGTGAGTGGTTCAAAGTGAAACATTGTCCAAACACAATGATGAGCTGCACCACGTCTGTACCACCTGTTTGTGGAGCGCCTTCCGTGCAAACTAGAAGTTTTTGTCTGTTCCTAGAATTATAAATTGGCTACTTGTGGTGCTCCAACAGATAGATTTAGCACTGCTAAAACACCCATCAAAGTTAAGTCCCAAATAAGCTCCAAATGAAAGTATGTTGCTCTGATAAAAAGCTGCTCCATCACCTCCGGGACTGGGCTTTACGCACTGACCCAGGACTCACACATGAGCCGGGATCAGCGTGCACCAGAGTCCGGGGACGCGGGGCCTTTAGCGGGGGTGTCGGTGCTCGCTGTTGCTGTCATAATATAAACTTATAATAAATGCAGGGCTTTGTGCGCGACATGTCTGTGCCAGCCTGGTGGGGGTGTCCATTTCGGCAGCCAGTCTCAGTGCTTCAAGCCATCTGCTTATGCTCTTCGTTGTTTGTATGCAGTATTTATTTACCTTACAACATTTTTTGCTCATAGCCTTTTCATTTGAAGGTACAAATCGTATTAAAAGCAAACCCAAATAAAAGGCACCTAAAGCTACGATAAAATAGTCCAAATACAAATCAAAGCATGTTTTGACTGCTCAAATATTATATAGGCTGTATAAAGTCCGTGTTGCTCAAATATAAACACCAAAAATAATGTTTCAAACGTTGTTTCTGTTACAGTGGGTCATAATATATCATATCTTTTAGTTTGTCAGTGCGTTTTGTGGTGTTAGGAATTGTTTTTCTGCGCATTTCCGCACTAAATCAAAACTTACATCTATGCAAGTTTTGACCTCCACCTCCTAAACGGGCGTAGGATTTGAGCGTGCCGTACGCCAACGTCCATATTGATAAATCTCAAAGTCACCGTGGTTTTGGGTGTAGGCCGGGTGTACGCTGGAAATTTGGTGTAAGCACTTTTCATAAATGAGGGCCATGGTCTGCAGTCCCCATACTTACTCATGCTGTTCAGCTCTTCAGTTATTTCAACCAGGCTGGCGTTCAGCAGGTCTCTTTCTTCAGTCAGAAAAGACAACTTGATATCACTGTTCTGGAGACGCTCAGTCAGGTTGGCTTTGATAGCCGAGAGATCTGCAGCTAAATGTCATCAAATAAAACGAGAGAAACTTTAAGTTTATTAAAAGATCTCAGAATCAGTACCAAATAATTAGAAACAGCATCCTATGAGGTTCATGTGTGGTAGACTAGAAGGTGGTTTGGAAGAAATCTGGTTTTTGTTTTGGATTATTTTAAAATGACAAATGCCTGTTTGGATTTAGTACTACATTACTGTGAATCTCCTACTCTATATTTGTTGTGTTCTTAACCGGACTTCATTTGTATTTTACTTACTCATACAGTATATGTAGTGTTCCCTACCTGCTGCCCTGTTTCTTGTGGTGAAGCTTGTCTGTGTTTTGTCATGCTTCTTGTGTCGTTTCATACTGTTTGTTATGTCTCATTAATCTGATTGTGCCTGTTAAACCAGCAATTTAACAGATACCATGTCTGAATGGTTCTTTAAATAATGATACTTTAAGTAGGACCTTTGGCCTGTACTACGAAGGGAGTTCAACCTACTCAGAGTGGATTCCCAGCGGGAGTCAGGGGATTTTAGGCTTACACATATTTGCTGCATGACCTGCTTGAAAGTAAATATTTACCTTCCTGGTTAAATTATACATTCACAAAATATGAAAATGTTGTGTTTTGTAGGCCTATGTGTTAAACCTTTTGTAAAAAGCTGCTTTGAGTTTCAAACAAACAGGACAATTAGGAAAAGTCAGAAAACAACTCCAAACTCAATACAGGAGATACTAAGAGCATAAGGACAGAACAGAATGTGATTCAGACTCACAGCGGACACCAAGGCCGATGAGCCCGGCTAGCAGGAAAACACTCAGCACCCCCAGACAGAAAACAGCTCCATAAAATCTTCTCTTTGAACAACTAGGATCTGCACACAGAAGACCAGTGACTACAGTCAATGGTACAACACTGATCATACAAGGGATTATAATATACATCTGTGCAAGCTCAGTCTTCAGCTTCTCTGTCTAACTGAACATTCTTACCTTTCCGATTTGTTGAAGGTCTTGGGTCGACAGGTTTGGTGTGTTCAACATTAGCATAGATTTCTTCCATCGCTCATTAGGTGGCCAACTATCTGCCGCACAGACTACAGCACATAAAACTGATTCCAATCTGTTTGGTTTCAACTTCTCATTGGTTAAATTCTCAGGAAGTCACAAGTTTCAGAGCTGCTGAAATAAGCTTGTATGACAAGCCTCCTGATACTCCCATATAGCAACATTATTAACCCCACCTTACATACATTGCTCACCTAAGGACATAAACATAACTAAACAGTGATGGGCAAGTTACTCAGAAATTAAATCTTATCTAATAAATTACTTGTTACCTATTAATCCTTAATAAAGCTAAAAATCTGGGAGTCTGGTTTGACAGTAATTTACATTTTGAGCAAGTTTTGATCAATGTTAATTTGACACTGAGACCATTTTATGCGCATTTATCTCATCACACCTACTGCAACAGCTTTTTACTTGGTTGACCCAAAAATCTATTGATTGACTCCAGACTGTCCAGACCTTACCTGCCAGGCTTTTAACCAGAACAAAGAAATATGATCACATCACTCCTGTTTTAGCTTCATTACACTGGCTCCCAGTATGTTTTAGAATAGACTTTAAAATTGTATTGATTACTATTAAAGCCCTTCATCGCCTCTCCCCCTGGTATATCTGACGTTTTAGTCCCATACGCATCAGCACGTACCTTGAGATCCTCAGGCAGAGGTCTGTTCCAGAGTCTCGTGTGCAATGCGCGTGTCCGGTGTCCACAAAAAAATTCTCAATTAGAAGCTGTAAGTAAAATGTATATAAAAAGAAATGCCGATAACGCCACCTGGGGGGTACTTTGAGCCCTAGGACTCTCACATGCACACACACACACACACACACACACACACACACACACACACACACACACACACACACACAGGTTCTTTTAAATCGAGGTTGGAGCAGAGCAGAAACCACACTTAGCTAAAATAAATAAAAGCAGTTTACTCTGAGTTCCTCCCTCGAGAAAACGGCGTAGTTGCGAGCAAAGTCTAGGTCTAGGTGTTTATTTGTCCAAGTGTCGGGTCGGAAATAAGGACCGGCCGGGCCAGTGCAAGACCTGGTCCCTACCCTAACTAACTTATTAAACTCAATAAAATTACTCTATTAGCTTTCTTCTTTAGTTAAAAACTGCGTAGTCAAAGACTTCACTGGAGACGGTCAAGAGTCGGTGCAAAAGAGTTTATTCCAATAAAGGACAGATAATCCCAAGCAACATCCCTGCAGGTCTCAGGATGAAACTGAACTGGTGGTCAGCAAACATCACCTTATATTCACCTTAAGCTCCACCTTATCTCCTCTTTCCAGGCGGGCGTTACACCTTAACTCCACCTGTCCGGGCCCTCTTTTGTTTATGGTTGTTGTGTTATATTAAACCTGGAGGGACATATTTTGTTCACGACTTCAAGTCGTTCACAATAATAGCTTGAACTCAATGGCTTGTGTTCTGCTGTTTACTGAGCTAAGGTTCACTCCTTTCTCGATATGGCCTTTTGACTGTTAGTTGGGGCCACCTTCCTCTCCTCGTTTTTAATAATAATAATTAGGTATACTAATTTGGTTACAGGTTCACTGAATGAAATAAAACGAATGTTTACGTATGTAAACACAGTTTTATGAATGAAAGTGAAACTGTAACTATTCATTGTCAGTGAAGGCGGTGAAGGGTTGTCCCATGGATCCCTTCCTAGTCGATAGAAAGAGGGAGAGTGTGTGGGTGTGCAACATTCATATAGTGGGCAGTGGGTGTTGTTAATGTGGTATAATGCTCCTGATTCGAGGGTTATAGTCACATGGTTACAAGTTCACTTTCATTCATGAAACCGTGTTTACACACGTAAACATTTGTTATAGACAACTGAGAAAGTTGGTCACCTACACAATAAAATGTTATAAATATACTGTATTTAAATTCCTTTAAAAAAACTCTACAATGCCACTTTTAAAGGTGTGTTGCTGACTTAACCAGTTACAGCTCAAAGTGGTGCTGCAATCTTAAAATATGTTGAAATGGTCTTGAAAAAGTTCTTAACCGTTACACAGCTCTAATTAATATAAATATATATATACACACACTTTTATAATATGAATATTACTATTATATAAAATAATTTGAATTACATGATTATTTTAACTTCTTCAGGGTTGGGCCATTTTCTAGGCTTTTCTCCCCGACATTGCACTGTGCCTACTTCAGAGATCACTGTTCCCACCTATTTTTGCATACCATGAAATTCCTGACCTCTTTAGAAAGCTGAGACCATGTCGTTTCTTAGGAAACAATCAGAATAATTGTGTGAAGTACTGGACTACAGAGTTATAGAGGCTAGAATATTGTTTTTTCTTTCTGCCGGATAACAAGCATCTCTGAACTGACCACATTTCAGCCCTCTAGGTCACTTGACTTTAGAAACACAACTGAGCCCTAGCACCAGGTCTTGTGAAGCTGTGTGCAAAGGCAGATCAATATAGAATGAAATATGAGTACTTTAGACCATTATTTGCCAAGGTATGCTCACGCGTTTTGTAAAATGCCCTATGGAATATCCCCATAGGATTTTTGGTTACCCAAAATGCATACTGACAAAAAAGGCTTACTGTGTGGCAAGCTCTTGGTGTAGCATAATCCTGGTCTCAAATGAAAGGTAACACTCCGAAGTTTCATGTAGACTATTTAGATTGTATGTCAGGGGTTCTGATATATAATAATTACACAAAAGTCTCTATTTTTAAACTATTATAAAAGTGACATTTATTTGCAATAAAAAAATAGGTACAAGATTCCCCTTTACAAATATACATAAATGTTGCATGTTGAAATCCCCACCCTGTAGAGAGAACTACACTACTGTCGAGGTATACACATGGAAGATTAAAAAAATGACCAAAAAAACATAGCTTGGGCTAATGCCCTTTGAAAAGGACGGTTTTATTGAGCTTGTGTCACATGTTGTTGCTCTGTAAGCTAAGGTTAATCATTTTAGCGATGTGGTACAGCCTTAGCTTAAAACCATACTCTGTTAACGTATGGTGGTGGCTGTCTATGCCATACTGCGTTTCGCTGATGTGCTCCCCAAGCACAAACACATCCTCTGACCCTATCTTCTTCTGTACAATGTACACGACCTCTAGCATTTTGATGGGCTGTGATCGTCTGGTACTTGATGTCTGACGAATGACCCACGCTGCTGCCCTGACGACCCTCACTGTGCCTTCTGATGGAATCACTAGACCTCCATTGTTTTTTAAAGTCAGCAGGTGGTAGCTCTGGTTCTTGATGCAGCGTCTGTCACCAGGCTGGCACGGCAGATATCACAGGACAGCTTCTTCAGAGCCCGTCGCACAACAAATCCTGAAATTTGAGTTAGTATAATAATTTCATAACTGATAATAATAATCATGGGGAAATTAAGGGAACATTTCTCTATTTCGACTATTGTGAGATTGTTTTCCCCCAGATTTTGACTATTGGCACTATTGGTTATAGGCAAAATTGGCTTTCAGGCATTAGGGTTGTTATTCCAGCCACCTTAAGCCCGCCAAAAAGCTTGCCTGTGACAAGATGGCCGCCAGTGATGACGATAGAGCCTTTATTATGGATATCTATGGGTGGGAGGGGCACGTTGGGAGGCTCCACTGCCTGCCAGCTTTGGAGTGCCCCTGTCTCAACCACCCCCCAATTTTAACTGCTCCTTATTTCCACTCCACCATACCACACTTCACGAACCATTAAATATATCCAACACAATACAATACAAGCACGCAGGCGGGTGAGGATTTTGATGGTGGTGGGGGTCTCATTGGCCCTGTTTCCTGCCCCTGACATACATTTGTACTATACTACTACTATTAGCGGGAGAATAAGATGATACAGCTGTAGCTCTGTGTCTGTCCTCTCTGCTCCACCTGAAGCGGCTGTGAGCTGCACTTTATCAGAGGCGCTGAAAACTTGCATTAGCACAGACTAAATCTTGATTGAAAGACAGCTAGCCTAATTACTGTCTTGTTTAAAAATGATGTGCGCCCATACGTGTGTTGACTGGACTGGTCCTCAGAGGTTGCTGCTAGAATGCGAGGGTTTTGCGTGACACAGTTATCTTTTCCAAGCTGCAGTTTATAAACCCTGTTGGCGTTTATAAGAAGGCTAATAAGTAGTGGGATGTTTTGAGACATTTTTATGAATGAAAATAAATCAACTTCAACTAAATGAACTTCTTCACTGCATTTGCTGGAATATTTTAATGGGCTACTTAAAAAAACCAGAAAAACTTTTTCCAAGAGTGTCCTGGCCAAGGCAGGCAGTAGTACAATTGCACATTTAAGATGGGAATAAATAATCAGTTACAAGGTCATAAAATATCAAAATGTTCTTAAATATTCACCACAATCTTTATAAATCATTGTCTTTATTATCCTCTGAGCCATAATTTGTAGGTAAATGTCATTCCAAATGTCTTTCATTATTTCTACTTTACAATAAAAACAATTTACAAACTTTTAATCTCCAAACTAGAATATTTTCATTCCTAGAAGAAAATGCATGTGGTTGCTTCATCTTCTGCAGCTGCTTCTGGTGATTGATGTGTACATTAATCAAAGTTCTGTAATTTGTCAAAACATATACAGTTGTGCATTTTCACACTAAGTACAAGGGACACAGGTACACCTTTGAGAATCTCTTGCTTTGTCTTTGCCTCACAGTTCAGGAGTTATTCACCAAAACACAAAGTATTTTTTAACTGGCCACAAGATGTCCAGCTTCTTTGTTGTGCACATGCTTATGGTGAACTTGTGCACCAAATTCCCAGAATTGTAGAAATATCATTAATGTTACTGTAGTGCCCCCTGTGAGTAAAATTGTATGAAACCTTACACACTTGTGCAAAGGAATTATGTTTAAATATAATATAGAAGCAGTAGAAGCAGCAAACACACAATAATGCACCAATGCTAAACCATTTTCTCACAGATCCATCTCATATTGGTTTCACATGACAAATCATTCCAGTTGTTTCCCTCCCCTCCATATATGATGTGGGCACAGTCCTCTTCCCCAAGAGAAGGATGTCCTCCATTGTTATCAGGTTGCCCACTCCGCCAATACAGAAAAGGTCTACAAACACAACAATAATGACATTGTTTTACATGAACACAGTCTGTTATTCCTGCTATTCACCAGGAAATGCCACCAAGACCTAAAACAGTTTGGGGCAGTGTGTTGGTGAGGTGAGTACTGGTGTATTTTAAATTGCATTCATTTCTTTTTTTTTGACAAACGGGAGTTGTCCTCAGATTGTTTTAGCAAGGTTTAGCTCATTGATTTTAGCCCACAACTGCACTCTCATAAGCATCATTTTCAGCCACTGCAGGCAGCTGTTTCCAGCAAAAAGCTCTGATAAACCCATTGTACGTTATCTGCCCAGCACCCAACAGCATTCAGACAAGGTCAGTGACTAGCTGGTGAACATAGAACATTTAGCTCAGTTTAAGTGCAATTTAATTCAACATTACACTTAAAATTCAATAGGTGGAAACAACTCCAAATGAATGTTCATCTGTGTCTGCTTGATGTTCAGGCTGTTTACAGGTGCATCTCAAAAAAACAAAAAACATGTATACAGTAGTTCTACTTAACCAGACTAAGAGATTAAAGGCAGGTTGAAATTTCTGTATCATAATGTCCGTATTCTAAAATTCTAATATTTTGAAATACTAGATTTTTGATTTCCATGAGCTGTAAGCCATAATCATCAAGATTAAAACCAAACAAAGGCTTTGAATATTTAACTTCATTACACATGAAGTGAAATATCTCATGTGTAATGAATCTAGAATATATGAACGTTTCCATGATTTTAAAAACATACATACATTATGATGTTTCTTATTATTTTGAGTTCCTCTTCTTCAAAGTAAACTGCTGGACCAACATTTGTAGTTTTTAATATTTGTACACAAATAAACTAGAAACTAAATGTACATTTGTATGTGACGATGTGTGCCAGCCTGTATGGTAAGAAGGAAATAACAATACATCTGTTTAGTGACAGCTCTAGAAACATTCTCTTAAAAATCTAAATTTATAAACATCACTTCCTCTTGGTTGAAGATGAAAGTTGACCATGATTAAAAGAACCATAGCACCATCTAGTGGTATTTCTGGGTAAGATATATTTCACAAAAAGTGGTATAGTTGTTTGATTGCATCATATAAACGGTATATCGTGAGTGTGGTCCAGCCGATTAATTTCAAGTCAACTGCTGTGACTATACTGATACCATTTTGAAATGTTTGTTGTAAGCTCTGTTATTTCTGATGATTACCGAGGCACTCCTAAAACAAATACATTCTAATCATAGACTAATAACAGTATTTTATTTGCAATTTTGTTTATATTCAACCAAGGTATCTGCCTTACTGTAGAGACAGAGGAGCTCCATTAATCCACATCCAGGTCCCCTCCTTGATACGATCAGTCAAACCAATCCAAGCCATAATTTCTTCCTTGGTGAAGTTAGAGAGGAACTTCTGTTCAATAAACACAACAGAAAGTCACAGCATTTATATGTTAGTTTAAATAATATTATATTAGAATATACTGTATTCAAGATTAAATGTAGACATCATGAACTGAACTTTACTGATTCATTAAAGTACAATGATTTTCCTCTGGTGCCACCCGCGTGCTGGGATATATCTCAACACTGCATAGATTGGCACAATATTTGGTACAGATATCTATGGTGCCCAGATAGTGTATGCTGTTGACATTTCCTGTCACCATGAGGTTGACTTTTAATTAGGCTATATACTGATATCTGATATCTCAACAACTAGATCACGGATGAATTGTAATAACTTTGATAACGACTTTTTATCTATCTTCAGGTCAAAAAACTGTTTGTTCAATATTTTGATTTATTACCAAATACCTGGAAAACTAATGACATTCCCATCAGCCTCGGTTTTACTTTGTGTTCAGTGCTAATTAGCAAATGTTATCATGCTAACATGTTAAACCAACACAGTGAACATGGTGAAGATTATAGATGCTAAACAGCAACATTCCAGTATTATTATCATAAGCGTATTAGCATGCTGATGTTAGGAAGTTATGAACACTCATTTGTGTAAAATATTTCAGAAACACTGCACCTGTTCTTCAGAGCTGTTTATGACCACCAGATCTGCTCCTCTGGTTTTACAGTCCTCTCTACCCTTTTCCCAGGAACCAGACTCATTAGAGAGGAAATAACAGGCGCAACTGAACATCCTCCATCCAACAGGACAAGATGGTTCTGTAAGAAACGATGAAACTTAAAATAATCAGACAATAGTTAAGTGCCAAAGATACAGTCTGGATGTAAAAAATCATGTACAGGTGAAACTCAAAAAATTAGCATATTGTTTCACCTGTATACATTTCCAGCATGAAGGTGGCTTCAATTTATACATTCACATAGTTATTATTCATCATGGCTTAATGGTGCTGCAAATACTGCAAATGTAATTAGAAAACGAAGATGAATCTCTTTCTGTCTCTCCTAACAGTCGCTTTCTCACTTTGTTTCTCTCACACATAGTGGGAGGGGGAGGGGCAAGACCCTCCATACAGTCTTTGCTTGCCTGCTTGGTTCCTGCGGCACAACCTCCTGCGCACCTGTGACTCATCCACTACTCGAGACTCTGCAGTGTATCTACCCTAGCTTTTCACTCCAGTCTTTGCCAGGTTGTTCAGTTTGCAAATGTGGTGCTATTGCTATGGACAGGTCTGTCATTCTTAGTGTTTTTGTTGTTTGTTTTTTTAAATCTAACCTTGCTCCTTCCTGTGTTCAGGTTCTACACTCACCTGTGATCTCACTCTGCCTGCCATGCATCTCTCTGGTCTTCAATTTTGCTCATCTCACTCCAATCCATTGGGTTACTCCTAAAGTTCAAAGTAAACTAAATTGATTTCTCTGTTCTTAACACTACCTTCCTGCAACCAGATCATGACTGACGGGATGTCCGTTCTCATGCAATGTTATTTTAACTTTCAAGATACGTTAAAATAATTTGTTGCATTTGGACAGAACAGATAGATGAAGATTGGTACAAAAATTGTGTTAAAGACTGGAACAAAACTATACTGTCTGTAAATTAGATGCAAGTAAGACTAAGGTCTTTAGTCTTTTAGTTTCACTGTGTTAAACTGGTGGTAACAGCAGAAAGTGCTGCACCAATGTATCATTAATTATATCTGTACTTAACCTGCAGTAAAAATGTTTGCTGTCACTAGGATCTATCATGTTTCACAGATTTTGCAAAATACCTGTTAATTATAGATACATATAACAGAACTGAGATTACACATTGCCATGCATATCGTCTGCAGTTGCCACACTTCCTCATGCTGTTCAGCTCTTCAGTTATTTCAGTGAACGATAGCGGACACACTTTGGCCAGCAGTCCATAGTCATGCATTGTTATCATACATTTATTTTTGATTTATAAAATGTTTTACCTACTTAGCTAATTCAAAAGATCATATCACAGTGCAGGGTTTTGTACTATTTGAATTTCTGAGTAAATGTTTGAAGATACACACCAAGTAAATCTAAATACCACATGCATGGACTCACTCTGAAGCTTGTTCAAGTCTCTAGTCATTTCAACAAGGCTGATGTTCAGCAGATCTCTCTCTTGAGTCAGACTAGATGACATGTTGACGCTGGCCTGGAGACGCTCAGTCAGGTTGGCTTTGATGGCTGAGAGATCTGCAGCTAAATGTCATAAAATAAACCAAGAGACATTTTTTTAAGTTCAGTAAAAGATCTCAGAATCAGGTACCAAATAATTAGAAACAGCATCCTAAGAGGTTCATGCGTGGTAGACTAGAAGGTGGTTTGGTAGAAATCTGTTTTTTGTTTTGGATTATTTTAAAATGACTAAAGTGCCTGTTTGAATTTACTACTACATCACTGCGAATCTCCTACTCTATATTTGTATTTGTTTTATTAACAATAACAATTGTATTCTTAACTGGACTTTTCTATGTTACTACCTCATTATACAACGAAGGTTAAAATGAAGGGCAACTGGACTTGGTTGAAGCTACTGGAAGACGTTTCGTCCCTTATCCAAAGGACTTCTTCAGTTCTGACTGACTGGCAGGGAAACTCAGCTATTTAACCTCAGTGGGGTCGTTATCTCGGGTCATCGATACGCTGGTTCGTTAGTGTTCCTTGTTGCTGTGACGACAGTCGTTACAGTCGTTGAGACTACCTGTGGCCAAGACTGAACGACCATCGTTGGTATCTTCACCTGAGGCCAAGACTGAACGACCATCGTTGGTATCTTCACCTGAGGCCAATAGGTTACGTTTGTTGAGTTTCCTGGGAAGTGATGAAAGGACAGCATTGTAAGTGGGGGATAAGTGGTGGCGTAGACCCCCTCCCCTGTTCAATGACGGCTTCTCAACCCTGGTGTAGATGGCTTCCTTGACACCTCTTTCAAACCATCCATCTTCTCTGTCTAAAATGTGCACCTGGTGGTCCTCAAACGAGTGTCCTCTGTCCTTCAGATGTAAGTAGACAGCAGAGTCTTGACCTGAGGAGTTGGCCCTTCTGTGTTGAGCCATGCGTTTGTGTAGTGGTTGTTTAGTCTCCCAATATACAGGTCTGTGCATTCCTCACTGCATTGGACCGCATACACTAGATTGCTTTTCTTGTGTTTGGGTGTGCGGTCTTTGGGTGTACCCATCTGTCTTAGTGTCCAACGAGGGTTAAAATGAAGGGCAACTGGACTTGGTTGAAGATACTGTCTTAGTGTGTTCTTGGGTTTAAAAAACACAGGGATGTTATGTTTGTTAAAAATCCTCCTGAGTTTCTCTGATACTCCAGACACATATGGAATCACAATGTTGTTGCGTTTGACCTTCTTTTCCTCCTCCCCTGTAGTTTTGTTCTTCTTGGATTTTGTGGCTGTCTTCACAAAGGTCCATTTAGGGTATCCACAGGCTGTAAGTGCCCCCTTCAGGTGGTCCTGTTCCTTCTCTCTGGCTTGGGCGCTTGTTGGTATGTTTTCACTCTGTGGTGCAGTGTTCTCATGACCCCTAGCTTGTGCTCCAGTGGGTGGTGTGAATCGAAGAGTAGGTATTGGTCTGTGTGTGGGTTTTCTGTAAACACCAATCTGCAGGCTCCTGTCCTCTTCAATGTGTACAGCGCAGTCCAGGAAGGCCAAACTGTTGTTGTGAACATCTTCTCGTGTGAACCTGATGTTACTGTCCACAGAGTTGATGTGTTCTGTGAAGGCTTGCACTTCCTGGCTTTTGATTTTGACCCAGGTGTCGTCCACATATCTGTACCAGTGGCTCGGTGCTATTCCTCTGAAGGAGTTGAGGGCTTTATTCTCCACTTCTTCCATGTAGATGTTGGCCACAATCGGGGATACCGGTGAGCCCATGGCACAGCCATGCTTCTGTCTGTAGAATCCACCGTTGTACTGGAAATAGGTGGTGTTTAGACAGAGGTCGAGTAATTTACAGATCTGGTCAGGGCTGAGTCTGGTTCTGTTGTCCAGGGTGTTGTCTTGTGTTAGCCGTTTCCTAACGGTTTCTACTGCCTCTATGGTGGGGATGCAGGTGAACAAAGAAGTCACGTCATAGGATACCATGGTTTCATCTGGATCCAGTTTTAGTCCTCGAACTTTGTTTACAAAGTCAATAGAGTTTTGGATGTGGTGAGGCGTGTTTCCCACCAATGGAGCTAAGATGGTGGAAATGTGTTTGGCAATGTTGTAGGTGACCGAGTTAATGCTGCTGATAATCGGCCTGAGTGGGGCTCCTTCTTTGTGTATCTTGGGTAGTCCATAAATGCATGGAATGGCTTCTCCAGGATACAAACGGTAATATTGTTCACGGGTGATGGTGTTGTCCTTCTGTAACTGTTGTAGACATTCTATGGCCTTTTTCTTGTATCCGCTGGTTGGGTCTCGTCTCAGTGTCTCATACGTGTTTGTGTCCATTAGTAGTGTGTTGACTTTGTTCTGGTAGTCAGCTGTGTTAAGTACTACCGTGCATCTTCCTTTGTCCGCAGGTAGGATAGTGATGTTTTGATCCTTGCTCAGGGATGTCACAGCCTTCCTTTCTTGGATGGTGAGGTTGGAAGGGGGGGCCTTCGCATTAGAAAGGGCTGCAGATACCTTTAGTCTGAGCAAAGGCCAAAGGATTAAACTTTGCCGTTACACCACAGCAACTACCGATAGTAGACCTCATCACAGCCACAGAATCGGCCATTAGGAAAAACAAATTAACAGAAACAGAAGCGGAACAGCTCAGACTAAAGGTATCTGCAGCCCTTTCTAATGCGAAGGCCCCCCCTTCCAACCTCAGCATCCAAGCAAACTGGATCCAGATGAAACCATGGTATCCTATGACGTGACTTCTTTGTTCACCTGCATCCCCACCATAGAGGCAGTAGAAACCGTTAGGAAACGGCTAACACAAGACAACACCCCTGGACAACAGAACCAGACTCAGCCCTGACCAGATCTGTAAATTACTCGACCTCTGTCTAAACACCACCTATTTCCAGTACAACGGTGGATTCTACAGACAGAAGCATGGCTGTGCCATGGGCTCACCGGTATCCCCGATTGTGGCCAACATCTACATGGAAGAAGTGGAGAATAAAGCCCTCAAGTCCTTCAGAGGAATAGCACCGAGCCACTGGTACAGATATGTGGACGACACCTGGGTCAAAATCAAAAGCCAGGAAGTGCAAGCCTTCACAGAACACATCAACTCTGTGGACAGTAACATCAGGTTCACACGAGAAGATGTTCACAACAACAGTCTGGCCTTCCTGGACTGCGCTGTACACATTGAAGAGGACAGGAGCCTGCAGATTGGTGTTTACAGAAAACCCACACACACACACAGACCAATACCTACTCTTCGATTCACACCACCCACTGGAGCACAAGCTAGGGGTCATGAGAACACTGCACCACAGAGTGGAAAACATACCAACAAGCGCCCAAGCCAGAGAGAAGGAACAGGACCACCTGAAGGGGGCACTTACAGCCTGTGGATACCCTAAATGGACCTTTGTGAAGACAGCCACAAGATCCAAGAAGAACAAAACTACAGGGGAGGAGGAAAAGAAGGTCAAACGCAACAACATCGTGATTCCATATGTGTCTGGAGTATCAGAGAAACTCAGGAGGATTTTTAACAAACATAACATCCCTGTGTTTTTTAAACCCAAGAACACACTAAGACAGATACTGGTCCACCCCAAAGACCGCACACCCAAACACAAGAAAAGCAATCTAGTGTATGCGGTCCAATGCAGTGAGGAATGCACAGACCTGTATATTGGGGAGACTAAACAACCACTACACAAACGCATGGCTCAACACAGAAGGGCCAACTCCTCAGGTCAAGACTCTGCTGTCTACTTACATCTGAAGGACAGAGGACACTCGTTTGAGGACCACCAGGTGCACATTTTAGACAGAGAAGATGGATGGTTTGAAAGAGGTGTCAAGGAAGCCATCTACACCAGGGTTGAGAAGCAGTCATTGAACAGGGGAGGGGGTCTACGCCACCACTTATCCCCCACTTACAATGCTGTCCTTTCATCACTTCCCAGGAAACTCAACAAACGTAACCCATTGGCCTCAGGTGAAGATACCAACGATGGTCGTTCAGTCTTGGCCTCAGGTGAAGATACCAACGATGGTCGTTCAGTCTTGGCCACAGGTAGTCTCAACGACTGTAACGACTGTCGTCACAGCAACAAGGAACACTAACGAACCAGCGGTATCGATGACCCGAGATAACGACCCCACTGAGGTTAAATAGCTGAGTTTCCCTGCCAGTCAGTCAGAACTGAAGAAGTCCTTTGGATAAGGGACGAAACGTCTTCCAGTAGCTTCAACCAAGTCCAGTTGCCCTTCATTTTAACCTTCGTTCGATAACTATGACCTGGGTGACTGAGAATCTTCATAGATACCTCATTATACAGTACATGTAGTATTTCATACCTGCTGCCGTGGTTGTAAATGGGAATTTGTTCTTAACTAACTTGCCTGGTTAAATAAACAATAGAATAAATTCAAATATCGTATGCCTTGTCTTTAAAGTAATGCCGCTTTTTTAATGCAGTGACAATGTAAATACATGTAGATGGGAATAATGTATTGCCTTGTTGTCAATACAAACTTTAAATACAGAAGAGACATTTCCTTAACACAAATACCTTTTGCACCCAGGCCACACAGAAACAGTTACTATATTACATAAGTCAAAATGTTTCTGAATTCTGCCCAATGACAGTACATTTTTTTAAGTAGGACCTTATGTTTTCCCAGAAAATACGCTAATATTATATAAATGTTGACAACCGGCAGCACTAACAAACATTGTTGAAATATGGCACCAGAAGGAA
>NW_024040351.1:0-10473 GCF_014851395.1 Micropterus salmoides | reverse complement strand
TCTATTACTGAGGAGATGCCTAGAAGTAGAACCAGGAGACCTGATGATCCCCGTCAACATGGGGTTCAGTCAGGTGTCCCTGCTCCAACTGTATTGCTAGATACAGCAAAAAGTAATATGGTTGGTTTTGAAATGTGGTAATCATGTCTGAGAGGTGACTGTGATATATTTAATCATCTCCACAGCAGCGATACGATGCTACGAGTAAAGTCTGAACTGTCTTCATAATCAGTCGATACATCTGGACACACCTCGTCTCTTCCTGTGTATACACTTATTTTTATTGATGTTTTAAAAATGATCTATTTGTGATATAGGTTGTAGTTTTAGTAGTATACAATAACAATAAACAAGTGCTATACCACATTTGGATGTCATTATTTCAGACATAAGACATAAATGTAGTTGCTTGATTGTTTATGCTGCAAGTGTAAAGAAAAGGCATTTATCATTTTCTATGTTTTATTTTAAAAAAGAATGAAAATATTATACAGAATAGGGAAAAATATCTTTGTACTTTCTCTACCCTCCTGGGAATAAAACAAAAACACAGTGGAGGGAGTTATTGTGTAGCAGCTGGTGACATTACATCTTACACCCTGCTAGGATTAAACCTCTGTATTGTCCTGGTGGATCAGGATAACAGTTGCATATCTTCCAGAAACAGCAACTTAGTATCACGACTCTGTGACCAAGTGCTCCACATTTTAAAGACTTTCAGTTTTATTAAACTTTAATTTGCATTTTCACAATTTTCTAGACTCAAAAATGAATCAAGAAAACAATTGTCAGATTAATCAGTGATGTAAATGATTGTTAAGTACAGCTCTAGATTTATAAATCTCATACTTAGACTATAATCTTCTTTATTAAGTAAATAACAGTTCCTGTTACTGGAAATGTTTTGGAAGCAAATCAGAATCCAGACTTCACTCTCTTTCAGGAGATTTCTATTTTCCCCCCATTTCTCAGGTCAGCCTCAGTTGATCGGTTCATCTCGGCCAATCGTGGTCTCTCTGGGTGATGACATCATCCTGCCGTGTCGTGTGGAGCCTCTGCTCAACCTGGAGGACCTGACGGTGGAGTGGTGGCGTCCCGACCTCCCGCGTGACCCCGAAGATCCACTGAGTCCGTACAAGCATGTTCACCGTTACCGTGACAACCACGATGTAGAGGACATGAAGATGTCGTCATACGCTGGGAGGACGACGCTGTTCAAAGACGAGCTGAAACACGGAAACGCTTCACTCAAGATCCTCAACGTGAAGCTCTCTGACCAAGGAAGCTACAGATGTTTCATCCCACAGCTGGGGAGGGCTACGATTATTAGGATTGTTGTCGGTAAGTTTCTTTAGATTAAATAACTCTGCTGCTGAGATAAACATTTTATAGTTCACTTACAGATTTACAGTCGTTCTCTGCTTGGTGCTCAACAGCTAGCAAAGAGGGCAGTGTTTCCCAAATGGCAGGCTTTTTTAAGTGAAGACTGAAACTGATGATTTTCAGCCTCACAGAGCTGCTAGCAAGTCTCTTAGTCAAAAGGTCAAAACAGACATCTGTAGAACTTAAAGGATCACTTTGTCAACAGCTTGTGCGAGCATTCACCTGTAAATGTTGTTTCTTTTTAATATTGTGTTGTCAATCGTCATCTGGGTTTTTTCAGATCCAGACACTGTTAAAACCTGGACAACAGAGACGCCGCTGCTTCCCAGAAATCTCCAAACTCCAGATCCAAAGGTGGAGACGGATGTTAAAGGTGAGGAGAAGATTCAACTCTGTGAGGAGAAAAAGAATTAACATTATTAGTGCTGAATCACACTCAGATTTGTGGATCTGTTGTATTTCAGTTACTGTAACTTCTGTATCTGTCTTTTTTCACATCAGGTGGTCGATCCCATCAGGGCGTTTGGATCCCAGCTGTGGTTTTCGGTGTCTTACTTGTCCTGGGAGTCTGTGGTGGCGTCGCTGGATATGTGATTAAACACAAGCCTCAAAAACTAAATGTGAGTCAGAAGGAAACTGATCACGTTGTGAAAATCAAACCAGACTTTTCTGGGAGACGACTGACTGATTATTAAACTTGTCCTTCAGCCACCAAAGTATGACGTCATGTGTTTTCCTAAAGATGGTATTTGATGTTAACGTTCTGCACTTCTCCCCCTCTTTGATCTTCCTCATCAGATCAGGGATTCAGACCAGCATCACCTCCAGCCAGAAGTGGATCCACTGGATCAGCAGGAGGGAGCTCTTCATGATGGACACAGATTACCATCAGAAGGAACATTAACGATGTTGAAGGAGACTTTAAACTAGCGACAGAGACAATGAACTGAATAGTAAAGTGTTTACTGAGGGAATATATCAGTTGAGAAGTAGGCTCACTTTCTCACTGACTTCAATACAATCTAACTTTTGAGATTTAGTTTTTTAAGAGAGAGACTTTATATTTATTTTTTATAGTTTGCTCAAACTTCATCTTCAGCTCTTGCAGCCTCTCTGGCAGCCAGAGATGACAGCTATTTCACCTCAAAGCAACACATGATGGACAACAAAGACGACAGAAGTGGTGGTGATGGAGCAGTGGATAAGACGCATGCCTGTTTTGTGGGAGACTCATTGTAAATCACTTTGAATAAAAGTGTCAGCTAAATGAGTAAAAATGTAAAAATAGTCTGAAGTGCCAAGCCTTTCTTCATCATTGGGCTCTCCTGCCCTGAAGGAGGATAACTGTGAGAACCCTGTTTTGTTTGAGACTGATATATACGATTCACAAATTAACTTATTTTCAAAATGTTACTTAACTGTAGGCCTACTTAATAGACTACATATCAGTAGGTGACTTAAACCACAAACATGGTGATCAGGAGCCGTCAGTGTTTACTCAGTGGAGTTTTACTCTTCGCTAAATTGAAAACATTTAAAAACAAAGTAGGTCGCAGTAAATTACACCACCTACAGTGCGTCAAAACTATTCAGTCTGCAGATAATTCTTTGTTTTCACAACAGGCTAACTTCTCAGTAAGTCTTTGTACTATAGAAATGTAGGTTTTAATTGTATCTGTTTGTTTTAATGTTTAGGCTTCAATATTTAATATCAGTGAATGTCCACAGCAGCAGCGGGTATCCGAGGTGTTTATGTTACCAGGGTAACACACTGCGGAACTGACGTGTGCTTTAATGCCGTTGCTGAATGGAGGGAATGTTGCGTTCAATGCAACTCGGAAACCCAGTTCCGACCGGTCTCGAACGCGGCACAAGTTCCCTTAACCTCACCAAAAGCTAAAGAAACTCATTTTAAAATATTAAATGATATTTAGGCCTGTCCTTGTAATGTTTTTCTGAAACACAGATTTATTGATAAGAATAGGCTAATTGTACTTTCTGTAATGTGGATGTGGAAACTTTAGAGCAATTGTTTTTTTGCTTGTAATTATCTAAAATCCTTTTGGGTTTCGGTTCATAAATGGATATCTGAAAAGGACTCTCAGGCACCAAGGTTAGAGTTTTGTGATATTAGATTTGGAGTTATATTGAAGGATAAAAAAAGAGACTTAATGTTTACCACACTGTGTCTAGCAACGCAGTCAAACTCCGCCCACTCACCATAGAAACAAAACATAGGCTACAAAACAAACACGTCATCACACGCTATAAGGAGTACAGTGACAGTGACTCCTTCAGTAGTTCAGCGCCAGCCGAGCTCACTTCAGGAGGTACCTATTTGTGTGACTGTCAGGGGTTTTATGGTTCACTTTGGAAAGTTCATGGTTGGCTTTACCTGTTTTCCACTCTGGACTTTCGCTGTATGTTTGAGTACGGCAGTGTGGGCGAAGCCTGTTGGAGGTAAGTTCATATGTTTCGTTACTAGAGCTAACAGTTTCTTTCATTCATTCATTCAGTCAAATGTCGAGCGATAATCAGTTAATAATATGATAATATTGTTGTTAGACTATACATTCATGCCAATAAAGCTGACTTGAATGAAGAAAAATAACTTAAGGATCGACTGTGTCCATTGTTCTCCTGATAGTTTAGCCTATTCTTCCGTAACGCTATGGCTTCTCTGTAACTTTAAAACTAACATTATAACACTCATGCGATGTGTAGATCAATTAGGTTGATTTGCTGTTGATAGTTTAAGCCGTTAAAGGACACGTAACATAACAAACAGCTACTGCTGTAACTTAGTTTGGTAAGCCTACTTAAAACGAGGAGAAATCGGACAGGTTTGATTGTTTTTATAGAGCATCACATGTAGTATAATTAATAACCTGTAACAGAAAAGAACAGATATCTGAGTTTCACTCACATGTACAGATCTGTTACTAATAATTATGAATTTGGATTCAAGTTGGTGGGAAAAAGGGACTTAGTTAATTCATAACCTTTTCATCCTGTTACACACATGTAGTCTCTGTTATTCTCAGAGCTTTGTGAGATTTAGTTTAGTTTAATTCTTAAGATATTTACGTAGATTTGTCTGACATCATTCAGCTGTTTGTAGGATGATGACTAATTGGTGATGATTCACTAACTGACTCACTCATCAGGTGTTTTCCTTGATACCAAGTCAGGACTCAACTTTGGTTGATAATGTGAGATTTGATTCAATCTTCCTTATTAACAGCGCTTATAAGATATACCTTTTATTAATTTCCCTTATAGGGGACATTTCTTGTTGGCACAGCAGCACAGAGAAATGTAAAGGACAAAATACAATAAAAGTAGAGTCACTTAACTTTCGTAATACAATCAATAACAATAAGAAGAAGAATCATGTACAATCTGATACAGTCAATAAAGAGTCAAAAATCGTGTCAGTCCAAGGTTTAAATTTTCCTCCTTTTTCCAGGTCAGCCTCGTGTGATCGGGTCACTTCAGCCAATCATCGCTGCTCCGGGTGATGACGTCATCCTGCCGTGCCACCTGGATCCTGCTTACAATGTGGAGGATCTGACGGTGGAGTGGTCGAAGCCAGATCTCAAGCCCGACCCCTCTGATCGTCTGAGCCGGGTCGACTACGTGCACGTTTACAGGGACGGACGTGAAAACCTGGACATGAAGCTCCAGTCGTACTTCGGCAGGACGATGCTGTTCACAGACAAACTGAAACGTGGAAACATTTCTCTGAAGATCACCAACGTAACACAGGCTGATGGAGGGAGATACAAATGTTTCATCCCCAAGTTAAACAGCCAAGTGAAGGAGTCGATTGTTCTACTTATTGTTGGTGAGTTTGTTTAGATGCTGATGGTCCAGATTGCAACACAAGGCAGAACTTTACTGTCAAAATGTAGTGAACATAGACGATTTCTGCACACAGGAAAAAACAGACATCTGTAGAAGTTAAAGGATCATTTGGTCAACAGCTTATGTGACTCTTGTGTGTAAATGTTTCATTTTAATATTAACAATAATAACAATTTTCAAATCTTGTGTTTTTTCAGATCCACACTTTGTTAAATCCTCGACAACAGAGACGCCGCTGCTTCCCACAAATGTCCAAACTCCTGATCCAAAGGAGGAGACGGATGTTAAAGGTGAGGAGAAGATTCAACTCTGTGAGGAGAAAAAGAATTAACATTATTAGTGCTGAATCACACTCAGATTTGTGGATCTATTGTATTTCAGTTACTGTAACTTTTTTCTCTGTTTGACTTTTTTCACATCAGGTGGTCGATCCCATCTGGGATTTTGGATCCCAGCTGTGGCTTTCTGCATCTTACTTGTCCTGGGTGTTGGAGTTGGTGCTGGATGTGTGTTTAAACAGAAGTTTCACAAAGTAAATGTGATGGAGAAGGAAAGCAAACAACTTGTCCCAGTATGATGTCACTCCAGATGAGCCACTTCCAGCCAAAGTGTCTTCCTAAAGAGCTCGTTAGTATTTGATGTTAACGGAGATGAGAGTGTTCTGCACATCTCCCTCTCTTGGATCTTCCTCATCAGTTCAGGGATTCAGACCAGCATCACCTCCAGCCAGAAGTGGATCCACTGGATCAGCAGGAGGGAGCTCTTCATGATGGACACAGATTACCATCAAAAGGAACATTAACAATGTTGAAGGAGACTTTTAAACCATCGACAGAGACAATGAACTGATTAGTAAAGTGTTTACTGAGGGAATAAATCATTAGAGAAGTAGGCTCACTTTCTCACTGACTTCAATACAATCTAACTGTTTTTGCAACCAGTTTTGCAATCCCTTTTCAGACACGGAAGTTCCCTCTTCCTCTCATCACATCATTAGCGGCAGGATCGCTTTCAGACTTTATATTTATTTTTTATAGTTTGCTCAAATTTGACTCCTCCTCAGTCATTTTCAAGTCTTTCAGTAGCAACCAGACATGACAGCTATTTTACCTTAAAGAGACACATGATGGACGAAAAAGACGACAGAAAAGGTGGTGATGGCGCAGTGGTTAAAACACAAGCTTTGATGTGGGAGATCCAGGTTAAATTCTCACTGCAACACATTCACCAGTGTGTCCCTGAGCAAGACACTTCACTCCTAGCTGCTCCAGAGGCGTGCGACCTCTGACATATATAGCAATTGTAAATGTAAAAAATGTTTTTAGTGCCAAGCCTTTCTTCATCGTCAGACTCTTCTGCCCCCAAGGGAGGATAACTGTGAAAACCCTGTTTTGTTTGGAGCTGATATACATGATTGTTTTCCAAATGTTACTTGACTGTAATAGACTTCATATCAGTAAGTGGCATAAACCACAAACATGATGATCAGGAGCTGGTTCTTGATTCTAAGTTCAAATTGAGCCTCATTGTAACATCAGTTTTTACCAAGTGGAGTTTTACTGGGTTGTATCTCATAAACTAGTTCTTTTGTAGAGATCAGTTGCGAGTGTAAATATTTATTAACGACATACCTCCTTGTGCTAATATCATTAATGGAAGAAGACAAGCGGGCGGAGGCAGCGTGATGCTCGAGCAATGTCCATGCCTCGATGGTTCAGTGCTGTTTTGACATCAGAATGGGGACTTGCACAATATTAGGCATGTGTTCATAATGTTATAGCAACACAATAAATTATGTTTATACAGTGTGATTCAGAAGAAGTATCTCAGATTTATTTATTTTTTAATGCAGAATTAAAGCTACAGCTGTCTATCACCTTCAGAGCTTTATTAACTTTTATAAGGAAATAAACTGAAACAGTAGAAACATTAAATGTGAACGACCTCTTGCACTTTAAATTAGTTTGTATGATCTACCTCTTGTGTTGTGCTTTTAAGCTGTGAGTCTCAAAACAGTGGAATTCAATGTTTGTTCATTCTGTTTTATAGACATTATGATTTTATACAGTACGTTCAAGTTAATTAAAATATTTTTTACAATTTTGGTGCACTATTATTATTTTATAGTAGCCAAATAAATCACATTTCCAAGTGACTACAGTGTGTTGGCTTAATTCTTTCTGCTGTCTCTGCATTAAGGTGAATGCTGAATTGTTTTATATAGAAAGTCAGGTCAGCCCCTCAGTTTCTCCTGGAGGCTCTCAGAGCTCAGCTGAATATGAAGGGAGACCGAATGCCCCTAAACTTTGCATTAGTTTACCTCAGACTATAATTCACCACAAATATGAATTATGTTCACTTGCTTTCTTTAAACTGAATTTTTGCTTTATCGTTGATTCTATTTCAGTTTAGCAGATTGTTTGTTTATTGTGGTTTATTATTGTTAGAGTGAAATACTTCCTGAACCCTATATTTTATATTCTGAGCATGGTTCTCAGTAACACGTGATACATTTGGCGTATCTCAAGAGGTTAAAATAGCAAGTCCTTTATGTAAACCTGCCTCTCTAAGATCATCCTAAATGTATATACATTTATTTGCTTCTCTCCATTCACTCTCTTCAAGTCGCAACTTTGGAAATGTAAACTTTGTCCTGTTGTGCGGCTCCCTCTAGTGTTAAAAAGTGTCCTTAAACAAGTAATGAACAGAATGTCGAAGCTGTAGAGATGGAGGAGGTGTTTCCTTTCTTTAGCTTTGAACATTGAAAGAAATGTTGGTCTTGTTTTCTGGGATTAACATTAATACTGCATAAAGATGAAGTTCAGTGTGGACTCCTACAGCTCCTGTATGTCAAATTGTGTAAATAATGAACGGAAAATGTGAGGGAATATGATGGCTTTAAGTTGCTACAATCGCCTAATTACACGGCGTTTTGCTTTGTAAATAAAGTCCTTCTATTTATTTATTTATTTTTTTACAACGATTACATCTAAGATTTAAGTTTACCACACTCTAGCTAGGTCGATTTGAATTTATGATTTAAGTCTTTGTGGTTTGCTCTGAAAAACCACAAAATACTACTACTACTACTAATAATAATAATAATAAAGAGCAGCCTATGAAAGGTCTGTAAAAGACAAATTCTGGGAAACAGTTGACCAAATTTCCAGTCATGGAAAACACATGGAAATGACAGAAAATTCAAGTGTCCTGGAAAATTTTGTGTCGGTCTGGAAAATAATTTTAACATTGTTGTGGTTGCTTGGTTATGTTGCACAGGTTGGATGACATTAATTAAAATGACAGAAACTCTATTGGAAGGATCCTCCAAAGGTAAATATGTGGTTGGTAACTTTTTATTGGGTTTAAGGATTAACGTCTTCAACTTGTGATGCTGCAGCTTGTTTTAAACAGTAGAATAATGTTAAGTTGGTTAAAATGTTTGTTCAGATGTTGATGTTGATGCGCTTGCGCGCTTGATTTGCCTGGAAGGTTCAAGGTTTGTGTTTCAGCCAGAGCAGTTGTTTCAAACGTGTTGAGTATTGTTGAGAAAGTGGGATAAGAATGAATAAAGCCAGAGTCAGGACAGTGAATGCGAGCCCAACTGAATGTACATCAAATACTGGCTAACATCACTTTCCCCCCTTTGTTAATAGCATTATCTTCAACCCCGCGACCCGATCCCGGATAAGAAGATGAAGATGGATGGATGGATGGACTGCCTCTTCAAACATGCATTATGATAAAAATGGACCGTGATGGGAAACTTTTTAGCCGTAGTACCTCACATTTGTTATAAAGGCACTAATTTGGTTTGGTGTGGGAGACCTGGGTTCGATTCCCACTGTGAGACATCCACCATTGTGTCCCTGAGCAAGACACTTAACCCCTAGTGGCTCCAGAGGACTTCAGACTTCGGCAGAGAGGCACAGTTTGATCCCTGTCTCTCCTACAAGCAAGATCATCACTGGAAAAGTCTAGAAAAGAGTGGCAATCCCGAGAAAGTATTATGTAAAGAGACAGGGAGAGGAGATTATATATGTAAATACATTAGTCATAATAGCGTTACCAAACATCACATACTGATGAGTCATGCGAACTCGTGGAGAAAGAAGCTACTAGGCCCTAGTAACTAGGGCCTACCCCCCCTCCGCCACGTGACTTTACGAGTGCTACGTAAATTAAAGAAGCTGAGCAGGACACGTTCGCCAGTCGCGCTCACCTGAGGAGGCAGTCGCGTGTTTGTCTGACTCTTAGCTGTTCTTATGTTTCTCTTCGGGAACTCCATGCTTGACTTTACCTTTTTGCCGCTCTGGACTCTGACTATATGTTTAAGTACGGCTGTCTGGACACCCTTAAAAGGTAAGTTCATCACGCTGCTATTGACTGTTAACTGCATTCATTCATTCACATTTCCACCGGTGCGTTAATAAGATAAATGAAATGAAGTTAAATTAAGTCGCGACTTTGTCCATTGTTCTAGGCCTACTGATGGTTTTTAGTGTCTATAAACTGAAAATAATTGTTCGGTTCAGTAACTTTAAGGATTTACTGGAAGTTATAACATGGATGTAGGCCCATGTGTGGAGGATATTAGCGGTAGGCCTAATATCAATTAAGTTGAGCCACTCATTGCTGTTAAAGCCGTAAAACTATAAGTAACTTAACATAACAAACAGCTGCTGCTGTGGTTAGGCTACTTAAAACGACTAGAAATCGGGAAGGAATAGGCTTATTTAATTGATTGATTTTTTTTATAGAGCAAAATAAGTCAAACAATAATCTGTGTAATGTTAAAGAAAACAAACAGACATCTTCGTTTTACTCACATGTACAGAAATATTACTAATACTTTTCAATCTGGATTCAGGTCGTCGCTTCAGGTTGATTGGAAAGAGGGACTTGCATATAAATATAAGTGATATAAATCGGGTTCCCCGCGGCCCTGAATGCAGGATAAGCGGTTGCCGATGGATGGATGGATAAATCGGGTTGTAATTCATACGCCAGCTGTTAATTCATAAGTTCTTCCATAGAAACCCTGTTAACCACGTGTTGTCTGTCCCTATTATTCTCAGAGCTATGTGTGATTTAGGAGAGCAGATATACTTAGGACTGACTCAGTGGTTTATGTTACTGACAATGACTCAGTGATTATTCAATAACTGACTCAGAGGAAATCATGCTTTTCCTATAGTTAAATACAAAAGGCTCAGTGATTTT
>NW_024040350.1:0-5783 GCF_014851395.1 Micropterus salmoides | reverse complement strand
TTCAGAAACTGAATTTGAGATCAAGTCTGAATTGTCAGGAGAAATATGACAGATGACAAAAGTCAAAAAGATTAGAAAAGCAAGACTTCAAAGAAAAGTCTCAGATTGAATTCTATGAATTAGAAGTCCTGAAAGAGAATTAAAAAAAAAATACAACCTTGAAAGATCACCAGGAGCTCAGAAAAGGTTTCTGAGAAAAAAAGTCAGAATCACTTATGAAAAAAATAAATAATAGTCAGAAATAAAATTTTATTAAAACCAGAGTCTCAAAAACAGAGCTGCTATTTAGTCTTTTGAAGTCCAAGTCAAGTCTTAAGTCTTTAGAGGGCAAATTCAAGTCTCATGTCCTTTGGACCGTCAACTCTAAAATTCTTTAGACAAGTCCAAATCAAGTCCTTTGGACCTAGTCCAAGTCAAGTCCCTAGTCCTTTGGTCCTAAACAAGTGTCAAGTATTTGAGACATGGCTTACTGTGACTCTGACTTTTGTAATTTTTTAACATTACAGAGACTAGTTTAGACGGACTGTTTCGTTTAATATTGTCAGTTTGAGCTCCAAAAGGCAAAACTACATTCAGCAGAGCAATATTTATGGGTCACCAACTCATGTCTCCTCAGCTTTTTTGTTTCCAAGTCTCAAGTCCAGTCTCGTCTTCGGGCATTCAGGTCTGACAGCAGACGAGTCCAAGTCTAGAGCTCTGTCCAAAAGTCATAACTGTGAAAAAAGTTAGATTTCTGGTGATAAAAGTCGAATGTGACGGTGCTGAACTCTTTGTGGTTTCCAACAGAGCCAGACGTGGATCACACAGGTGATCATACGTGAGAAATCTTGCTATTATTAAAGATAAAGTGTGGGCAATATGATGACTTTATACTGTGGTATTTATCCCTTAAAACTCTTTCTAGGTATTGCTCAAATCAATGGTCAGAACAGATTTATGGCAATATATATAATTTTAGCATTACTGTGAAGATGTTTCTTGATTTGTCATGTGTCACATTTTCTGGAGTAACAGATCCCAGTCTGTAAATTTACTGTATCACAATATACATCGATATTGTGATATAAAATGATTTATCTGCGCTGTCCATGAAACACCATGAATCTCCAAAATGACAACTGTTCAACAACTACAGGCCTGTTTTCAGCTTTGTGACAATGCATTTTTGAGATATGTTTCCGATAAACTGAAGACACTATGCCAGAGTTATTTCATAATAGTGCACACCCTCTACCCAATCAGAATGGAGTGTTTTCCGCGGCCAAGTATAACGCCTCTTTAAAATAGTGAAGTAGACATTCAATTATTGTGTACTTTGTGCTGTTTTGAAATTAAAATGTTAGCAGATGAACATTAACAATCTTAAATGAACATTCATTTTAAGTCTTGTTAATTGTCCTTCTGAGCTTCTGTCATTAAAATTCCTTCCTCAGACCTCGTAGTGCAGGTCATTGAGCTCCAGTCTTGTGTAATGGCGCCTGTCGAAGGACTCCAGAGCCTTGCGGCCGCCGATGGCCAGGGCCAGCGTGAGCACGGCGAGCCCCAGCACCATGAATGCTACCAAGCCGCTCTTCACCGCCCCCTGCGCTGCTACTGTTTTTCCCCGGCCAACGCTCGAGTTCTGGAGGGTGTGGTCAGACTGGACGGCGCCTTTGGGGACGATGACCAGAGTTACTGCCGGAGTCGTCCTTGTGGTGGCCCAATCAGTCGTGGTTGTAGTTGTAGTTGTGTAGTGGTGGGAAGAGGAGTAGTAGTAGTGGTAGGAGTGGTGGTAGTAGTAGTAGGAGTAGTAGAGGTAGTAGTAGTAGTAGTAGTAGTGGTAGGAGTAGTAGTAGTAGTGGTAGGAGTAGTAGTAGTAGTGGTAGGAGTAGTGGTAGTAGTGGTAGGAGTAGTGGTAGGAGTAGTAGGTGGAGGACGAGTAGTTGTAGTGGTGGTAGGAATACTAGTGGTAGTTGTAGTAGTAGTAGTTGTAGTAGTAGTAGTAGTAGTAGTGGTGGTGGTAGTGGTAGGGGAAGTTTCAGTGATAGGCTGTGGTTTTTCAGTAGTTCTTGGTGCAGCCTCTTTGCTGGATGTCACAACAGGAAGTGATGTGGTGGGCCGGGTGGTTGTTGGGGTGCTGACGGGATGAGGCTTTACTTTCTTGGCCGTTTTATTTTGCTTTTTGCTGTTTTTGCTTGGCTTTTTCATTGTGGTGGTGGTGGTGGTAGAAGCTGCTGTTGTTGTGGTGGTGGTGGGTGCTGTTACAGGAGTCATTGTTGCGATAATGATGATGGGTGGCGGTGCTGTTGTGGTGGCGGGAGCCTGCGTGGTTGTGGTGGCGATTGGTGTTGTGGTTTGCGCAGAGGTTGTGGTAGTTGTGGTGCTGGTTGGTGCCGTTGTTGTACTTTGTGTGGTGGTTGTGGTGGTGGTGGGTTGTGTGGTTGGTGGTGTAGTTGGGGCCAGAGTGGTGGTGGTGGTGGTGCTTTGTTCTGTGGTGGTCATCATGGTCACAGGTCTCATTGTGGTGGGATGAATCACGCCTGTGCAGGAAAGAAGACAGAGTGAAATGTAAAAGGTGAGCTTCTCACAAGCTATTATCAGCATATAAATTAGTTTATGCTAACATGTTAGCAAACAGCTGCCCACTTCCACCAGTCTGAGTCTGGTGGGTCCTTTAATGTAACATTATGTCTCGAGAGTCAAGTCATGTCATTTATGGTAGCCAAAGGTAGCCAGCTAGGCTGTGCAGTGAGTAAACCTCACTCCCTGACGGATGCACTAGTGATAGACGCTAGTATCCATGGGTTTTAGCCTCCTAGCTAGCGCCTCTGCCTCCCGTACCCAAGGGCGTCGGTTCGAGTCAGGACCGAGCAGTACAACCCCCCCAACAATAATATCTGGCCCGTGGCCAGATTGCTTTGATAGCAGAAAATAAAAAATAAATAAATTGATCGCGGCTGTTGCTGATATAGATCTCAGACATGACAGCTACAGTTACTCACATAATCACTTCCTCTTAAGTGATTGTGCCTCCAAAATAAAAGGGTGAGAACTTTTTTTGCAGCAATGCTTTATGACAAGTTTATTGAGAGCTTTTACTTTGAAGAGTTCTGAAGGACATTCAAAAAGGAACTCTTGCTTGCTTGACACACCCCTGAAAAAGCCGACATTAAACGTGTGATTGGTTTCCCCTTAATTTCCTCAGGGAAATGAAAAAAAGCGTCCGTAGTTTTATGAATGTGGATCAAACACCGGGATGCAAATACACACTGCAACACATGCTTTATTGTGAGCATGTGCAAAAGTGTCCTTATAATCAAGGGAGAAAAAAATATCTGCAGTTAGTTGGAATAGATCTTACCACCTTTAACGAGAGTCCCGCACTGTACCGACTGAGCTAAACATGCACACAATTATATAAGGATTTGAAATTATTTTACTTGTAATGGCCATGTAACGGCTAGAAAAAAATTTGGCCCGATGCCAGACTTATTTGCCGACCCCTGCTATAAAACCTTTATGGGTAAAAAGAAGACAATACTTCATCAATAGACAATATGTATTCCAGGTGAGGGGCCAGACTGAAAAATGGTTCATAAAGACGCCTGATGAAAAAACGAGGAAGAGGAGGAGAGACCCTGCCCGGAGGAAGCCCGGGGCCCCCGTCTGTAGCCAGGCCCGGAGGGAGGGCTCACCAGCGAGTGCCTGGTGGCCGGGGTTTGCCACGGAGCCCGGCCGGGCACAGCCTGAAAAAGCAATGTGGCACCCCCCTCTCCATCCTTTGGACCCACTATCCATAGGAAGATCCACAGGGCTTGGGTGCACTGCCACTTGGGTGGCTGTGAAGGTCAGGGGCCTCGACGGACCAGAACCAGGCAGCAGAGGCTGGCTCTAGGGACGTGGAACGTCACCTGTCTGTGGGGGAAGGAGCCGGAACTTGTGCGGGAGATGGACCAGTTAGATCTGGTGGGGCTAACCTCCATGCACAGTCTAGGTTCTGGAACTGTACTCCTTGATAGGGGATGGACCCTATTCTTCATTGGAGTTGCTCAGGGTGTGAGGCGCCTGGCGAGTGTGGGGATACTCACAAACGAGCACCGCTACGTTGGAGTTCACTCCGGTGAACAAGAGGGTTGCCTCCCTACGCCTTCGGTTAGTTGGGGATGGAATTGTGCATATATAGGCTGAAGATCGATGATCGATTTTGTAATCGTTTCATCTGATTTGAGATGCCAAAACGGGTAGTGCGGGTGAACTGGGAACGTCTGGAGGAGGCCCCTGTCCGTGAAATCTTCAACTCAAACCGCTGGCAGAGCTTTTCTGGTATCCCTGTGGAGGTTGGGGACATTGAACATGAGTGGGCAATGTTCAAAGCTTCTATTGCTGAAGCTGCAGCGGGAAGCTGTGGTCTCAAGGTCTTAGGTGGTCGAGGTGGCGGTAAACCTCAAACACCGGTGGTCAGGGAAGCTGTCTGACTGAAGAAGGAGGCCTTCCGGGATTTGTTGTTTCGGAGGACTCCAGAAGCGGTTGCAAGGTACCGACAGGCCCGAAGGGCTGCAGCCTCTGCTGTGGCAGATGCAAAGCAGCGGGTGTGGGAGAAGTTCGGAGAAGACATGGAGAAGGACTTTCGGTCGGCACCAAAGTGCTTCTGGAGAATTGTCCACCACCTCAGGAGGGGGAAGAGGGGAACCGTCCAAGCTGTGTACAGTAAGGATGGAACTCAACTGGGGAGGTAAGTGGGCGGTGGAAGGAACACTTTGAGGAACTCCTAAATCCGTCTGACATGCCCTCTCTAGTAGAGGCAGAGCTGGAGGCTGATGGGGGATTCTCTTCAATTTCCCTGGTGGAAGTCACTGAGGTGGTCAAACCACTCCACAGTGGCAAAGCCCCAGGGATTGATGAGATCCACCCAGAAATGCTAAAAGCTTTGGGTGTGGAGGGGCTGTCTTTGATGACACGTCTCTTTAACATTGCGTGGAAGTCGGGTACAGTGCCAAAGGAGTGGCAGACTGGGGTGGTGGTTCCCCTGTTCAAAAAGGGGGACCAGAGAGTGTGTGCCAATTACAGGGGTATCACACTTCTCAGCCTCCCCGGTAAAGTCTACTCCAAGGTGCTGGAATGGAGGGTTCGGCCGATAGTCGAACCTCTGATCGAAGAGGAACAATGTGGTTTTCGTCCTGGTTGTGGAACAATGGACCACCTCTTTACTCTCACAAGGATCCTGGAGTGGGCTTGGGAGTATGCCCATCCAGTCTACGTGTGCTTTGTAGATCTGGAGAAGGCGTATGACCGGGTCCCCTGGGAGATACTGTGGGAGGAGCTGCGGGAGTACGGGGTGAGGGGGGCCCTTCTCAGGGCTAGCCAATACCTGTACATCCAAAGCGAGAGCTGTGTCCAAATACTCGGAAGTAAGTCGGACTCTTTCCAAGTGAGGGTTGGCCTTCACCAGGGCTGCGCTTTGTCACCAATCCTGTTTGTGATATTCATGGACAGGGTATCGAGGCGTATTCGTGGTGAGGAGGGGTTGCGGGTTCGGTGGGCTTGGGATCTCGTCACTGCTTTTCGCGGATGATGTGGTCCTGATGGCATCATCGGTCCGAGACCTCCAGCTGTCACTGGATCAGTTCACAGCGGAGTGTGAAGCGGTTGGGATGAGGATTAGCACCTCTAAATCTGTGGCCATGGTTCTCAGCAGGAAACCGGTGGAGTGCCAACTCCAGGTAGGGAATGAGTCCTTACCCCAAGTGAAGGAGTTCAAGTACCTCGGGGTCTTGTTCACGAGTGAGGGGAGATTGGAGCAGGAG
>NW_024040349.1:0-2000 GCF_014851395.1 Micropterus salmoides | reverse complement strand
ACGGTACACCTTGCTAGAACCAGGTTGGACCCCCTTTTACCTTCAGAAATGCCTTAATTCGTCGTGGCATACTTTCAACAAGGTGTTGGTAACATTCCTCAGAGACTTTGGTCCCTATTGACATGATAGCATCGTGCAGTTGCTGCAGATTTGTCGGCTGCACATCTATCATGTGAATCTTCTGTTCCACTACATCCCTCATCAGCCCAGGTAAAATTTTTCCATCTTCTGCTGTCCAGTTTTAGAGAGCCTGTGTGAATTGTAGCTTCAGTTTCCTGTTCTTAGCTAACAGGAGTGGCACCCGGTGTGATCTTCTGCTGCTGTAGCCCATCTGCTTCAAGGTTCAACATGTTGTGCGTTCAGAGATGGTGTTCTGCATACCTTGGTTGGAACAAGTGGTTATTTGAGTTACTGTTGCCTTTCTGTCAACTCGAACCAGTCTGCCCATTCACCTGTGACCTCTGACATCAACAAAGGCATTTTCGTCCACACAGCTGCTGCTCACTGGATATTTTCTCTTTTTCGGACCATTCTCTGTAAACCCTAGAGATGGCTGTGCCTGAAAATTCCAGTAGATCAGCAGTTTCTGAAATACTCAGACCAGCTCGTCTGGCACTAACAACCATGCCATGTTCATAGTCACTTAAATCCCCTTTCTTTCGCAATCTGATGCTCAGTTTAAGCTTCAGCGAATTGTCTTGACCCCGTCTACAGGCCTGAATGCATTGAGCTGCTGCCATGTGACTGGCTGATTAGCTATTTGTGTTAACAAGCAATTGAACAGGTTTAACTAATAAAGTGTACGGTGAATGTAGGGTTGTGTTTTCCTTCCAAACAACTGAACTTTGGTTTCATCTGTCCATAGAATATGTAAATGCTCCGTATTTGTATAGCGCCTTTTCGACCACTCAAAGCGCTTTCACCATTCATTCCCTGAGTACTCAAACATTCACACACATTCATACACTGGCAGAACAGCCACCAGAGGCAGTTGGACATGGAGGAGGCTCTACTTCCTGAACCACAGACGCCCTTTTGCCAGTAGTGCTGTGGAACAACCAGGTGCTCTTTTGCAAACTTCAGATGTGCAGCACTGTTTTTTTTGGACAGCAGTGGCTTCAAACATGGTGTCCTCCCACTCCGTTCTTGTTCAGTGTTTGACATATCTTGGAGTCTTCAACATAGATGTTAGCATGTTCCAGAGATTTCTGTAAGACGTCAGCTGACGCTCTAGGATCCTTCTTAACCTCACTGAGCATACTGCACTGTGCTCTTGTAGTTTAGAGGGCAGGGCATCTCTAACCAACAATTCCAATCTCGTGTGAATGATTGGTCTCCATGTTGGCTGACTCCTGACTCCAATTACCTTTTGAGAAGTCATTAGCCACTCTGCACTGTGAATGTTCCCTGCTACCTGTTTGTACCAATCTATTCTTTCACCCATATTCTTTGTCTTTATAATTATAAATTATAATTGTCTTCATAATAATAAACAACAGCTGTTTCGTGTGTAGGTTCGTGTCGTTTCACATTTCATGTGTGTTTTCTTGACAAAATGTGGTTTGGAGACCAGCGTCAGCTTTCAGACTCCCGTCAGAAGACAGCAAGTTGTGTAGTGTGAACAGCACGGCCATCACCCGACGCTGAAAGTCGTGTATTCTGCACAAGCTTTCAGATGAAGATCAGATCACATTTTATGACCAATTTATGCAGAAATCCGGGTAATTCCAACACTTTCACGTACTTTTTCTTGTGCTTGTATGTGTTACCAATAATTGTAGATGACTGCATGTGTACAGTAGATGAACTATTTACAGAATGGAACATTTGAAATAAAGATATGTGTTAACAAAACAAAGTTATACACGCAGAACTATTTCTAACACCAAAAGAATTATTTTAATAAAGAGCTTGTAGTTTCAGTAAGTGTATGTGTAAGTTAAGTAGTGTAATGACAAAAGTTTTTTAACAAAGCACATGGATGGTGTAAATGTGATTGA
>NW_024040348.1:0-27368 GCF_014851395.1 Micropterus salmoides | reverse complement strand
GATAATCGTTTTGAGGTATTTATTTTGAATTCTGGTATATCTATTCCAGTTCCCACACATTCCTGTTTGTTTTTAGATCCATCTGTATAGATTTTTAGATAATTATGGTAACTGTTTCTCAGATAGCTGCTAGTCCGTATTCCCACTTCCTCTTTTCTTTTCCAGTATACTAAAATCTGTTTTTATGTCTGGATAGAGCCACTTCCACTTTCAATCTGACCCAATATGCTCGCGCTAGTTTCTCTCCAGCTTCTATGAGTATTGTGTTAATGGGAGTTGTCTTAATGGCTCCAATGCATGTCCGTAAGGCTCTGTATTGTAATTTATTAATTTTTTCCGATGTTGTTTTTGCTGCTGCATCATATACTATGCAACCATAATCTATTGATGACCTCATGCATGCTCTATATATGTCAGTTAGTGACTGTTTATCTGCACCCCAGTCACATCCCGCCACCGCACTCAGTAAATTAATAACTAGTTTGCATTAGAGAGAAGTATCAAATACATTCCATCAAACTCATTTTTGACAGCTATTTCCGGTCCCGCCCCCACACCGGATGTATGTAACTGATAAGAGCGGGTTCATCCTGTCCCACCCCAGCCGGAAATATGTCTGTATGTAACTGATAAGAGGGTTGCGTACATCCTTCCATTGTGTGTTTTTCATTGATTTAAAGACTTTATTAAGTAATACAACTTGAATGAATTAACTAGGAGGTGTTTGTGACAATAAATTTATCATTAAAAAAGTATAGCAGTGAGTTATAAGTAAAAGGAGGAATCTCCGGGGCCAGCAAAGGATCAGTAGGAGGTTTCTTTGGAATCAAGTCAGTCTTTATTATTAAACAAGTGAAGAATAAATTGAAATAATGACAGCAAAGCAGTAAAATGGTATAACGGTGAGTAAAAATTAAGCAGCATTTTAAATTACCTTCAACAGCATGCAGCAAAATAAGAGTGAGTTCCAAATTACTTTGCTATTGCTTTGTCTTACAAACTTGCCATCATTATCACTCCAAAGCTGTAGCCTAGAGTTTCCATTTAAATTACCTTCAACAGCATGCAGCAAAATAAGAGTTAATATAAGAGAGTTCCAAAATTAAACTTTGTAAAATCTTTGCTAGTGCTTTGTCTTACAAACTTGCCATCATTATCACTCAAAAGCTGTAGCCTAGTCTTAAACTTGTGAGTCTTAAAACTTTAATCCTTCTAGAGTCTGTGTCTCCTCTTCTCTGTCCTCTCTCTTTCTGGTGTAGCATAGGCTGTGGGGTGAATTGAGGAATGTGCTCCCCCCCGGACCTCCTTCCATCCCTCCCCTCCCTCTGTTTTCTCAATGAGCCACATCAAGTTGTGTGTTTTAACTGTCATTAGCATCTTCAGGTAATCTTGTAGACCAGTTATGGAATAGAGTTATCTATAACCCCAGACTCCGGTTGTTAAAAACGGTCTGGGTTTATCAGACAGAGTTCGTTTTCGAAACAGGAACCTATTTTTATCAGCCGGAGAAAGAGTTTGGAACTGCAGACTATCTAATAATCTGGTTGTACCAGAAGTAACGGCCCCCAGCCCCTCACCAGTTATTTCCCACATGCTGTCACATACAAAATAAGAGGGTGGGCAGAGTTAGCCGTGAGCCAATGATAAGAGACTAGGAGGGGTTACCATAGGCCAATGATGGGGTCTGTGAAAATAAAACCAGAACATTGTCTTCAAGAAATTGCCAAGAGGGCACTTGGATCCTTGAGCAGTATCTACCTACCAAAGAGGGGACCTCCATGCGGTTAATTTTTTTCAGCTAATGAGTGTTTGTATCTCTTAAAGACTTCTTGTTTCTTTCAAAAATGGAAATTTTAACATCAGTGTTAGTAATATTTAAACATTTCTCTGTGATCCAAAAATATTCAGGGCCACTTTATTGAGAATTTACAGTTTTACCTGTTATTCAGAAATAACTTGGATGCATGCACAAATATCAAGGATTGCAGTATTAGCAGCAAAAGGTACTTTATCCAGGGTTCAATTATATAAAATGTCTTATTACACTAGTGCAGTCATTTAAACTTTCTCTTCAGGTTTGTCTGTGGTGCTTGGTCATTTGGTGAAGTAGGCCTTTTTAAAGGGCCTTCATCTTTATCTTATTTTGTATTTGCTCTTCATAATTATAAATTAGGACTAAAATGCTCAGCAGCATGATCCTATTTTTTAAGTAATCACTAAAACAGGTTTATCAACTTTTACTAAACCTTTGGTATAATTCTGTCCCCAAATATTGTGAAATGAAATTGACCAGTTATAGACAAGATTTCTATCAATTTTGCAATGTACTTGTTTCTTCAATCTAAATTTTATAGGATTGCATTTTATTTATTGACTGCATTACAGAAACGTCCATTGTTGGCTGGCATGTAATGACACGGAGTTCCCTCTTAGTTCCTTCCTAGCTAGCATGGAGCGACACTCCAGCATGGATGAATAAAAGAATGGGGTATTTCTATTAAGAGAATATTGTAATCTAAACTAAATATTTAATTTTTAGTTACACTTACAAAATAAGGACAATTCTTATGTAGCAAAAAAAAAAACTACAAGTGTTAACAGCGTCCAAATAACTCTAAATGTAGTCTTTCAGTAACATATAGACTATGTCCCTCATTCTAAACTAAAGCCTTACTCATAACTAAGTCACTAGTCATGCTAATAGGCCTCCTCTTTCCCTTTAGTAAAAAAAGCTAGAATTATAAAAAAATATATAGTTTACAACTTCATCAACTGGAAACTTCAAGAGCTAAAGTTTGATCCAGCTGCCTTTTGCTAATTAGGGTTAGACTATTACAGAGGTCATGAAATCCAGAACCCTTCCCTTGGGGATGAAGTATTCAAATGCTAGTTAGCTACTTTGTTGACATAACAGGACAGTAGTTTTCTGTTGATGAAAATAAAACAGAAGGTTATAATAAATCTCCTACAGGTAAAAGAATAAAAATAAGCTTCTTTATTTCGGCTCAACCGTGATCTGTGCTAATAACACTTATTGCACGTTCCAAAGCTCAACAGGAACCAGCAGCTTCAACAACAAAAGTCTGTAACAATATCTATCATATGGCTTTTTATTTTTTATGTAATGCCCAGATTTACCACGGGGTTCTTGACTAGCCAGAACAGGATGTTCAGCAGTCTTACACTGTTTCATTGCAGGTCTTGCATTCAGCCATAGTGGCTAGTTTGCCCTTGACAATAAGGTTTTAGTAAAAAGTCTCATCACTGCTGCGACCTCTTTTTTGAGACCATGCTGTTTCTATTTTTTTTTCTAGTGTCCCCTTCCATAGCATTTTTCAGAGACACTACAAAAGAGGAAAACAGATTGCCATCGATAACCCAAACTCTAGGGTTAACTCATAATTTTCATTACATTTGTTATGTAGTAAATCTACAACTGCAAAGCAATTTAGTGATCCCTACCATGTAGTGATCAAATGTCAATGCTCTCTCTCTCTTCCCCATATTTAAAATGTGTAAAACTAATACCGCAAAACTCATCAGGATCAATCTTCTATGTGTAAGTTAACATGTTGCAAATTTTACCCTTGCTACTAAGAGTTAGTACAGGACACGCAACATTAGTCCTCATTTTCCGAGCTGCTTTCTGAGCTGCTTTTGTCAAGCTTTGTGAGACGTGAAAACATTAATTTCACCCCCACAATGTTTCTACATCACTGAAAAGAGCATGTGAAAATCTAGTTTTGGGGAGAAGTCTGTTTTTGCTTGTGATAAGCTGGGCCCAAATCGCACCATCAAAACTTCTAGTTTCACATTTAAAAAATCCTGCCCCCGCCTTCATACTATTTACCTGTTTTGTGAAGCACATGCAGGAAGGATTGAATTACAATCAGCAGTGGTTTTACATGTCAACATTAGGTTATTGCAGAACAACAAAGAAGCCCCCTGCTGTGAAGAAGCATTTTGAGTAACAGAATTACATATCATGACAAATACATTAGTATGTACCACCGGTTGTTGTGGCACTAAAAACTGAGTTGATGGCTCACTATGACTCTGAACTGATAGTAAAACACATACTTTTGTATTTGTATTGTGTATTTACCATGGGGTTCATGCCCTTCCCTTCTCATGTTCGCCTGTTTGTCCCTCTCGTCTGTGTTCTTGTTACACGGTGCAAAAGAAAAAATCTTATCCATTCTAACCAAAACAATACATATGTATAAATATTTACAACTTTACTACAAGTGTTATGTCAGTTACAGGATATTATAAATCTAAAACTTCAAAGCAATGTTAATTACATTTTCATTAGCTTCAGAGTTTTCTACAGCAACTGGCTAGGAGGTGTATTAAGTCATCTGGAAAGGGACATCATGAAAGTGATGGCAATTTTTAGTGAAGTTATATGTTATGGGCACTTATCTGACCAAATACCAGTCTAAAGTGAAAAGGGCAAATGCTTGAGTGACAAAAACAATGCAAAGCAGGAGAGCAAGAGTCAGAGAGACCAAACTGACATAGGTTTATATGGGGACAAGCAGCTGTACTGTCCAACAAAATACTAATGAAGACACTAATTTTAAATTTAAAGTTTGGTGATGTTGACACTGACTTGCATTAAAATAGCTTTAAAAGCGGCTTGCTAGTTAAACATTTCTATTGGGGCATACCTGTAGAGATGTGCCTTCCAGAGCGGTTTTAATATATCGGGGTGGAAAATAAAAACACGTATTAAGAATATATTTAACATAATAATTTAATAGAAATACGGTAGCTTTGCTTAGCCTACATGCAATGAATCAATCGCCTGACTCTCTCCATCCCTGCAGAATGTACAGGCTAGTATCCACCATATAGTTGATCATGTGTTATACGCTAATTCCAACGTTTCTTTTCTTGATTCCCATGTGGAGAGACAAAACTTTTTAAATGACGTGTACATTTTGACTGGTTTTCCACAAAGGTAGCAGTAGGTTATATTACTTACTAAAGGGGATGTCTTTAAAGACTGATGTACTGATCGTCACCAGTTTCAGCACTATCCTTAACAGACGTGTCTTCAGTATTTCCATTAAGAGCTTTAGCCCAAACTCCTGGTACTTGTACTTGCTTCATTTCCCTACAAGTGTTTTCACTGTGTTGTGTTGACTGCAGTCTTAGGGTTGGACATTTTTATTAAGTTCTTCTGGGGTTGCAAATATTTTGAACGTCCTGCTGTGCTTTCCCATGAACTAGTCTGATTGACTGTAAGAATCAGGTACATATTCCTCCTCTGATAAATTCTATTCACTTGGACTTGGTTCTTAAAAAAAGCTTAAAAGGTCTTAGTGAGAACATAACTTTGAGAATAATTCCGCAATGACACTTACGAGCCTACCTAACTATTAACATGTTTAAGCTTAAATATAGATTTTTGCTGTTGAAAGTAAATAACAAAACTCATTGTATCACGCATAATCTATACTGATAATCATTTAGATGCTTAATTTGGTTGTTTCTTTTGAAGCATGTGCAATTCATCGGTTGGGTTGATTTTTTCACTTCACTTTAATTGAGGTGCAAATTGATGTTTGTATGTCTCTTTGTTATTTATCAAGAAAATTAGTACTAAAACTTTGCAAAGAGGTACAAACATAAGATTCTAAAATGGGAGACTGTATAGTTTTTACATAGAAGCCAATTTGACTTTTTATATGATGTATGTGTTTAAAGTAATTCAGATTGTTTGTGAAGAAAATGGTTGCTGCAAACTTGTTGGATTGCAACCTGCAAGACTTAAGATAGTTGAATAGACTCCTGAAAGTGTTAAATATTTGTCTAGATACCGTTTGGTCCACACTGTCTTTGGTGTGCATTTTGGTGCCATCCATGTTGAGTTCAATGTTCATGTGCACTAGAGTAGCTCTAAGTTCTTCACCAAATTAGAAGTGTAATTTGCTAATGAAAATGTAATTTCATAATCAATACTGTTGTCAGCACAACGGTCAACTTGAGGAGGGCTCCTCAGCAGTACCAGCCTTGGAAAATGTGCCAGATGAAGTGAACCCTTTTCCCCTCTTATGTGGCGTGGTGTGAGATGTAAAGGTGAGTATTTTAATAAATAAATGTTGCATTCATGAATGCTTAACTTTAAACATAATAAGTAATAGTCTTTTATCTTCTGTTAGAATGCTATTTCAGTGAAGGTGGTAGTTAAGTGTTTTAATTTGGTTCACCAATATACAGTCTATTGGAACTTGATACGTGCAAAGCAGCAAATATTATATTTACAGAGGTAAAAACTTCCTTGTGTTAATTAATTGTGATTCTTCATATGCATCACTTTACAAATTTCTACAATAATCCTCAACGGTGGGTTCACACCTAAAGGTCCGGTTCCTGAATCAAACCACTAAAAGAGAAATGAAAACAATTGAATGCACTGCAACAGTCTAGATTATAAATATCGAACATAAAACTTACACCAAAAGAAATTAAAAGATACAAAAATAAATAATAAAACAACTAAAAATATTCTTGATGAAAAGCCTAGCACCTTTGATATATTGAACTCAACATGGATGGCACCAAAATGCACACCAAAGACAGTGTGGACCAAACGGTATCTAGACAAATATTTAACACTTTCAGGAGTCTATTCAACTATCTTAAGTCTTGCAGGTTGCAATCCAACAAGTTTGCAGCAACCATTTTCTTCACAAACAATCTGAATTACTTTAAACACATACATCATATAAAAAGTCAAATTGGCTTCTATGTAAAAACTATACAGTCTCCCATTTTAGAATCTTATGTTTGTACCTCTTTGCAAAGTTTTAGTACTAATTTTCTTGATAAATAACAAAGAGACATACAAACATCAATTTGCACCTCAATTAAAGTGAAGTGAAAAAATCAACCCAACCGATGAATTGCACATGCTTCAAAAGAAACAACCAAATTAAGCATCTAAATGATTATCAGTATAGATTATGCGTGATACAATGAGTTTTGTTATTTACTTTCAACAGCAAAAATCTATATTTAAGCTTAAACATGTTAATAGTTAGGTAGGCTCGTAAGTGTCATTGCGGAATTATTCTCAAAGTTATGTTCTCACTAAGACCTTTTAAAGCTTTTTTTAAGAACCAAGTCCAAGTGAATAGAATTTATCAGAGGAGGAATATGTACCTGATTCTTACAGTCAATCAGACTAGTTCATGGGAAAGCACAGCAGGACGTTCAAAATATTTGCAACCCCAGAAGAACTTAATATAAAATGTCCAACCCTAAGACTGCAGTCAACACAACACAGTGAAAACACTTGTAGGGAAATGAAGCAAGTACAAGTACCAGGAGTTTGGGCTAAAGCTCTTAATGGAAATACTGAAGACACGTCTGTTAAGGATAGTGCTGAAACTGGTGACGATCAGTACATCCAGTCTTTAAAGACATCCCCTTTAGTAAGTAATATAACCTACTGCTACCTTTGTGGAAAACCAGTCAAAATGTACACGTCATTTAAAAAGTTTTGTCTCTCCACATGGGAATCAAGAAAAGAAACGTTGGAATTAGCGTATAACACATGATCAACTATATGGTGGTATACTAGCCTGTACATTCTGCAGGGATGGAGAGAGTCAGGCCATTGATTAATTGCATGTAGGCTAAGCAAAGCTACCGTATTTCTATTAAATTATTATGTTAAATATATTCTTAATACGTGTTTTTATTTTCCACCCCGATATATTAAAACCGCTCTGGAAGGCACATCTCTACAGGTATGCCCCAATAGAAATGTTTAACTAGCAAGCCGCTTTTAAAGCTATTTTAATGCAAGTCAGTGTCAACATCACCAAACTTTAAATTTAAAATTAGTGTCTTCATTAGTATTTTGTTGGACAGTACAGCTGCTTGTCCCCATATAAACCTATGTCAGTTTGGTCTCTCTGACTCTTGCTCTCCTGCTTTGCATTGTTTTTGTCACTCAAGCATTTGCCCTTTTCACTTTAGACTGGTATTTGGTCAGATAAGTGCCCATAACATATAACTTCACTAAAAATTGCCATCACTTTCATGATGTCCCTTTCCAGATGACTTAATACACCTCCTAGCCAGTTGCTGTAGAAAACTCTGAAGCTAATGAAAATGTAATTAACATTGCTTTGAAGTTTTAGATTTATAATATCCTGTAACTGACATAACACTTGTAGTAAAGTTGTAAATATTTATACATATGTATTGTTTTGGTTAGAATGGATAAGATTTTTTCTTTTGCACCGTGTAACAAGAACACAGACAGAGGGACAAACAGGCGAACATGAGAAGGGAAGGGCATGAACCCCATGGTAAATACACAATACAAATACAAAAGTATGTGTTTTACTATCAGTTCAGAGTCATAGTGAGCCATCAACTCAGTTTTTAGTGCCACAACAACCGGTGGTACATACTAATGTATTTGTCATGATATGTAATTCTGTTACTCAAAATGCTTCTTCACAGCAGGGGGCTTCTTTGTTGTTCTGCAATAACCTAATGTTGACATGTAAAACCACTGCTGATTGTAATTCAATCCTTCCTGCATGTGCTTCACAAAACAGGTAAATAGTATGAAGGCGGGGGCAGGATTTTTTTAAATGTGAAACTAGAAGTTTTGATGGTGCGATTTGGGTAGCTTATCACAAGCAAAAACAGACTTCTCCCCAAAACTAGATTTTCACATGCTCTTTTCAGTGATGTAGAAACATTGTGGGGGTGAAATAATGTTTTCACGTCTCACAAAGCTTGACAAAAGCAGCTCAGAAAGCAGCTCGGAAAATGAGGACTAATGTTGCGTGTCCTGTACTAACTCTTAGTAGCAAGGGTAAAATTTGCAACATGTTAACTTACACATAGAAGATTGATCCTGATGAGTTTTGCGGTATTAGTTTTACACATTTTAAATATGGGGAGAGAGAGAGAGCATTGACATTTGATCACTACATGGTAGGGATCACTAAATTGCTTTGCAGTTGTAGATTTACTACATAACAAATGTAATGAAAATTATGAGTTAACCCTAGAGTTTGGGTTATCGATGGCAATCTGTTTTCCTCTTTTGTAGTGTCTCTGAAAAATGCTATGGAAGGGGACACTAGAAAAAAAAATAGAAACAGCATGGTCTCAAAAAAGAGGTCGCAGCAGTGATGAGACTTTTTACTAAAACCTTATTGTCAAGGGCAAACTAGCCACTATGGCTGAATGCAAGACCTGCAATGAAACAGTGTAAGACTGCTGAACATCCTGTTCTGGCTAGTCAAGAACCCCGTGGTAAATCTGGGCATTACATAAAAAATAAAAAGCCATATGATAGATATTGTTACAGACTTTTGTTGTTGAAGCTGCTGGTTCCTGTTGAGCTTTGGAACGTGCAATAAGTGTTATTAGCACAGATCACGGTTGAGCCGAAATAAAGAAGCTATTTTTATTCTTTTACCTGTAGGAGATTTATTATAACCTTCTGTTTTATTTTCATCAACAGAAAACTACTGTCCTGTTATGTCAACAAAGTAGCTAACTAGCATTTGAATACTTCATCCCCAAGGGAAGGGTTCTGGATTTCATGACCTCTGTAATAGTCTAACCCTAATTAGCAAAAGGCAGCTGGATCAAACTTTAGCTCTTGAAGTTTCCAGTTGATGAAGTTGTAAACTATATTTTTTTATAATTCTAGCTTTTTTTACTAAAGGGAAAGAGGAGGCCTATTAGCATGACTAGTGACTTAGTTATGAGTAAGGCTTTAGTTTAGAATGAGGGACATAGTCTATATGTTACTGAAAGACTACATTTAGAGTTATTTGGACGCTGTTAACACTTGTAGTTTTTTTTTTTGCTACATAAGAATTGTCCTTATTTTGTAAGTGTAACTAAAAATTAAATATTTAGTTTAGATTACAATATTCTCTTAATAGAAATACCCCATTCTTTTATTCATCCATGCTGGAGTGTCGCTCCATGCTAGCTAGGAAGGAACTAAGAGGGAACTCCGTGTCATTACATGCCAGCCAACAATGGACGTTTCTGTAATGCAGTCAATAAATAAAATGCAATCCTATAAAATTTAGATTGAAGAAACAAGTACATTGCAAAATTGATAGAAATCTTGTCTATAACTGGTCAATTTCATTTCACAATATTTGGGGACAGAATTATACCAAAGGTTTAGTAAAAGTTGATAAACCTGTTTTAGTGATTACTTAAAAAATAGGATCATGCTGCTGAGCATTTTAGTCCTAATTTATAATTATGAAGAGCAAATACAAAATAAGATAAAGATGAAGGCCCTTTAAAAAGGCCTACTTCACCAAATGACCAAGCACCACAGACAAACCTGAAGAGAAAGTTTAAATGACTGCACTAGTGTAATAAGACATTTTATATAATTGAACCCTGGATAAAGTACCTTTTGCTGCTAATACTGCAATCCTTGATATTTGTGCATGCATCCAAGTTATTTCTGAATAACAGGTAAAACTGTAAATTCTCAATAAAGTGGCCCTGAATATTTTTGGATCACAGAGAAATGTTTAAATATTACTAACACTGATGTTAAAATTTCCATTTTTGAAAGAAACAAGAAGTCTTTAAGAGATACAAACACTCATTAGCTGAAAAAAATTAACCGCATGGAGGTCCCCTCTTTGGTAGGTAGATACTGCTCAAGGATCCAAGTGCCCTCTTGGCAATTTCTTGAAGACAATGTTCTGGTTTTATTTTCACAGACCCCATCATTGGCCTATGGTAACCCCTCCTAGTCTCTTATCATTGGCTCACGGTAACTCTGCCCACCCTCTTATTTTGTATGTGACAGCATGTGGGAAATAACTGGTGAGGGGCTGGGGGCCGTTACTTCTGGTACAACCAGATTATTAGATAGTCTGCAGTTCCAAACTCTTGTCTCCGGCTGATAAAAATAGGTTCCTGTTTCGAAAACGAACTCTGTCTGATAAACCCAGACCGTTTTTAACAACCGGAGTCTGGGGTTATAGATAACTCTATTCCATAACTGGTCTACAAGATTACCTGAAGATGCTAATGACAGTTAAAACACACAACTTGATGTGGCTCATTGAGAAAACAGAGGGAGGGGAGGGATGGAAGGAGGTCCGGGGGTGGAGCACATTCCTCAATTCACCCCACAGCCTATGCTACACCAGAAAGAGAGAGGACAGAGAAGAGGAGACACAGACTCTAGAAGGATTAAAGTTTTAAGACTCACAAGTTTAAGACTAGGCTACAGCTTTTGAGTGATAATGATGGCAAGTTTGTAAGACAAAGCACTAGCAAAGATTTTACAAAGTTTAATTTTGGAACTCTCTTATATTAACTCTTATTTTGCTGCATGCTGTTGAAGGTAATTTAAATGGAAACTCTAGGCTACAGCTTTGGAGTGATAATGATGGCAAGTTTGTAAGACAAAGCAATAGCAAAGTAATTTGGAACTCACTATTTTGCTGCATGCTGTTGAAGGTAATTTAAATGCTGTTTAATTTTAACTCACTGTTATACTATTTTACTGTAATTATTTCAATTTATTCTTTAGTTCTTTAATGATGGTAAGTTTGTCACACAAAGCTTTAGCAAAGATTTTGAAGGTAATTAAAAAATGCTGTTTAATTTTAACTCACTGTTATACTATTTTACTGTAATTATTTCATCTTATTCTTTAGTTCTTTAATGATGGTAAGTTTGTCACACAAAGCTTTAGCAAAGATTTTACAAAGTTTAATTTTGGAACTCACTCTTATTTTGCTGCATGCTGTTGAAGGTAATTTATAATGCTGCTTAATTTTACTCACCGTTATACCATTTTACTGCTTTGCTGTCATTATTTCAATTTATTCTTCACTTGTTTAATAATAAAGACTGACTTGATTCCAAAGAAACCTCCTACTGATCCTTTGCTGGCCCCGGAGATTCCTCCTTTACTTATAACTCACTGCTATACTTTTTTAATGATAAATTTATTGTCACAAACACCTCCTAGTTAATTCATTCAAGTTGTATTACTTAATAAAGTCTTTAAATCAATGAAAAACACAATGGAAGGATGTACGCAACCCTCTTATCAGTTACATACAGACATATTTCCGGCTGGGGTGGGACAGGATGAACCCGCTCTTATCAGTTACATACATCCGGTGTGGGGGCGGGACCGGAAATAGCTGTCAAAAATGAGTTTGATGGAATGTATTTGATACTTCTCTCTTGCATTTAGTTTCCAATTGCTTATGTGTGTTTTCCATGTGTACTTACTATCAAACCACAATCCCAAATACTTAAATTCATTTACTTTTTCCATTGGCTGCTGATATAGAAAAAGCTTTTCTACATGACACTTTCGCTTGTTTGTGAACACCATATAACAGGATTTGCTTGTTGATATTCTAAATCCCCACTTCTCTACTTTCCCTATTGCTTTCCTGATGTTCTCTAACACATATGTCTCATTTCTTCCTCTCATCCATACGGCCCCGTCATCTGCATATAACGCTGATTTGATGTGTCCATCTAAATCTGAAAATATATCATTAATCATAATGTTGAATAATATAGGGCTAATTGCGGGAATTATTTACTTTAAACTCTGTAGAAATTTCTGATCCAACCTTTACTCTAATTTTCCTATCTGTTAAAAAGTCTAGTATCCAGTTATAAATCCTTCCTTCAAACCCCATTCTATTTAGTTTAATAAGTGAGATGTCAGAGCTAATTTAATTTTGCCAATCTCCTTCTCAATCGCCTTGGTAAGTTTATTTGGGTGATAGTGTCCACCATCCTGGTTGAACTCAATTATAACTTTCCAATCATTTCCTTATTCTCAGGCTTCTGTTTCTCACTCTTGCTAGCTCTCAGTTTCTTGTTATTACTTCCCTCGCCGGTCTCGCTATGTTCTGACCAACTCTTCCATCTCTCTCTTTCTCTCATGTCCCTTTTCAATCTTACAGATCTGGACATCATTCACTCCATCTCATCCCCATCTGAACTATTTGACATGATGTTACATTCACAGTACAGTTTATGCAGATCCGCCAACAAAGTTCGATCCTACTATGCTTTCCGGCCACCGTTCGTTCACTCTCTCCACCTTCATGTTTCTTAACTTTTCCAGTGCTTTCAACACATATATCACTTTTATATTGACTTTTTCAATATGTAAGAGGTACTTTTATGTTCTCAGTGGCGTTTAATGTCGTTGGGTTGATTTAATTTGAATTACTTCATGTAATTTTAGTTATTTAATCTGTAACAAAGGATCACGATAAACATTTATATGTCAGGATTCTGAAGGGAAACCAAGAAGCAGATCGGACGAAAGGTTGAGTTTAAACAGTTTATCAAGGCAATAAGTGAATTGTGGAAAAAGGGGGGCTGGCAGGCGGGGGGGGGGGTTGGTTAGAGAGAGGCTGGCTGGTACCCACCCAGAACGAACCATAGGCCACGAAGAACAAACACCACAAACAGTCATCACGGCCGAGGATTTGTGACATTACACGTTTTCTTGTGTAAAATCATAAATCTGAAAAGTAATTCATAAGCTCTTGTGGTGGGAATTGCGTGTTTAAATAAACAGCTCAGGCAAACACTTCTGTGAATTTTATTCAAGTCTTCTGCAGAAGGACTCACAGCAAAACACATACGCCGTGTACATATATGCTGGAATGAGTGAGGAGAGCTGAGTGAGCCTGTTATTTATCCAGCTTTAGGGTCAATCATATCATCCCACGGAGACACGTTGTCCCTGAAGTCTGGATACCACAGAGAACAGAGATATTTTGACTGTTACGTTTACACAGATTCAGATCACCACATCACAGATGAGTCTCTCTGAGTCCAGGGTTACATGCAATATGTTTGGAATTCCCATTACACTAACTAAAGCTGTTAAAAATGTAATGAAGTGAAAAGTAGCCTGCAGTGATTATCTCTGAAATGCAGTGACATAGAAGTGTCATAAATTGGAAATAATCAAACAGGGACGTCACTATGACTGAAAGACAGGGGGGGCTAAGCTTCCAGGGTCTGCGTAACTTCTTCTTTGCACTTACTTTATTAGAACTACACTTTTATAAACAACCAGTGAAGAAGCCAAGATGTTAGACGAATAAGATGAAGCCTTATTATTATTATTTGGGGGGCCTAGGACCATTTTAGGGTAGCTTCAGCCCCCCTAAAATAAGCCTAACAACATCTGTTGTGTCTTATATTTGTAGAAAATTCCAGCCAGGTAAGAAGCCTTCATTTATGTTCAGCTGTCAGGCAAATAATAAACAAAAAATTTACTTTCCGTTACCGCTTTCCTTCATAAAACACCTTTCTTCTTTTCGTAAGTCGTGAATCCAATCACAGCAAAGAGGACGAGAACAAGAACAAGCACTCCAGCAATGACGGGCTGTTGTGTGCGGTGAACCACTTGAACACTTGATTCAACTTTGCAAACTGGTTAAGAGTTTCAATTGAGCAAAACCTCTGACAGTTCAACATTAGGCTGAGACAGATTATCCAGTCCTCTTAATAGGCTACGTCCTTGACATCTGAGCCAAACCCATGCAGCCATTATTTACTTATTATATTATATGAAAGTCCATCCATCGTCCACACAGAGAGAGAGACTTTCTATAAAAACAAATGAATATATTTTATTTACATTATTATTCTATCTTTCATTCCTGTGAGCTGTACTGGTTTTTAAAAGCTAGTATTTTATTATTAAACATTTTAACCCAAGACATATGGACAAAATCAAAATCTGTCAAAACAATAATGCATAGCTTCCTCTGCAACCTACCACAAAAGTATATATCTTCAATATATCAACACAGATAGCCTCAGACAACGCTCACACACTGCCCAGCCAACACAGTCTTTTACACTCAGACCACACAATCTTTTTTTAAAGGTTTATCGCTTATTTATCATGTATTATTGGGCTTTACTTGCCACCGCTGATTGCTGGTATGTTGTGCTACGTTTCTGTGAAGGTGAACGGATGAAGCTCCTAACGGGTAAATAAAGAATTTGAATTGAATTTTTTGAGAAAATTGCAAAAAGAGAGACATTTGGAATATTGGTGCTTTTAATGAAAAGTAAAACAGTACAAAAGCAATGAAACAGCAGCGCAGATCGTCTTGTGACCCAGGTCAAGAAATCATTTTGAGCGTTTTCTATATGTTTACAAAACTATACATAAAATGTCCCTGTAGTGTGGATTTCTTTGGTTTCCCTGAAGTGAAAAAATAATTAAATTCCTTGCCAGAGACGGCTGATATTGAAATTTTTTTTTTTTTACCATGTAGACATTTGAACAATTCAAAGTACCACACTGTTAAAATGAAGCAGGATATTCTCACATACCACTTTGATTGCTTTGTTGGTCCCTAGTATAATGTAGTTTCTCAATAATAGGATACATCTGCTTTTAACACGCAAACACACACAAACATAAAGACTATAACAGACACAATGAGTATGTGCTTCTAGTTAAATATATCATTTCAATTAATGTAGCCCCATCCTGCTCTGATCTGACACACTGCAGGAGTCAGGTCAGAGAAACTCAATAAAAACAAGTTTTACTTATGGAGACCGTTTGGCTGAAATAAAATAAAAGACAAAATTATTTGTGTTGTTGTTACAAAAAGACTAATCTGTACAAATATTTTTTACACTTGATACATCAGTGTCCTCAATAATCTCTCCAACACACACACACAAATTTTAAAGATACAAAACCTTAAAGAAAACTTATTTGATTCAAAATAAAACTCCATAATAATAATAATGTCATGCCTAATTAATGATCGGGAATAAAAAACTGTTTATGCTACATCACTATTTCATAAATCAAAAACAGGTTTTTAAATAAAGTAACAAAGACAGTCATCATGTGCACACTGAGGATATTTTTAAAGCCTATCAAATATATCTTTAAAAAAAACTCCAGCCAGGCAAGAAGCATAATTCAGGCAAATATTAAACAAAACTTAACTTTCCGTTACAGCTGTCCTTCATAAAACACCATTCTTCTTTTTGTAAGTGATGAATCCAATCACAACGAAGAGCACGAGAAGAAGAAAAAGCACTCCAGCAATGATGGGCAGGGTGATGTTAGCGGGCTTCTCTGTTGAGCAGAAAAAAACAAAACATGATCACAAAGATGAAGCCAGTTAGAGAAGAAGAACATCCATCCACCCACCAGACCTCCATCCTGTATATCGACACGATATGTTATCTGCTGTTAGACTCAGTAAGTTGATTTTTTTAATGGCATATTTGCTGAAACTTCCCATCCCTCCTCCGCCAACGACAGCGTCTAATACACGGGATGAGGTTTCACAGGGCAACCGGCTCCTTCTTGGTGAGCTTTACAGAAGTTCACAGACACCAATTAAACAGAGCGAGAGGCTTGAATCTGGCTCGCTGGTGGTTTTTGGCTCAGTGACAGCTGCTGACCGTCAGCGTACTCGGCCAATAAACCTTCTTCTGACTGATTTACTTAAAGATACAAACATTCATCCAGTTTTAAATAAGTCCACTTACTCATTTTCTGAGCAGAAGTGAATACAGTGCCGTTAATCTCTAAACCGTGGATACACATTAATATGGATCCACCTGGCTAAGAGCCAATAAGCGACTTTTGTTGGGGTTTAGGGCCCCGTGGCCAGCAGAGGGCCTCTCAGGCCCCATCCACACCACTGCATTTTGGTTTTAAAACGCAGACCTTTCGCTACGTTTGCACCTCCCGTCCAGACTAAAACAGAGACCTAAAGGAAGTTTGAAAATGCTGCCGACCCCGTTTTTCATTTTGAAACTCCGGGTAGTGTTTTAGTGCGGGCGGGCAAAACCGAGGACTTCAGAAACGACGACGCAGACGCTCATGCTCGGCTCTCTGATTGGGTCTTAGAGGTCATGGGAAGCAGAAACACGATGTTACTGATGGTGTCTTTATTAAAATATGTTGTACTGTGTAAATAACACTTGTACTGTGCATGTCGCCGTATTTGCTTAGTCTGTTTTCTGCCGCCACCGCTGCTTTTAACTCCCGTGTTACATTCAGTCCCAGCTCGTTATTGGTCCATGCAAAATAAAATCTGCTGCGGTTCTTTGTCTGTATTACTTTATTCTTTTGCCAAATCTTCTGAAACTACGGAACAGATCATCTGCTTTATGATATACCGGCACGTGCATACCTAGTGTACGTGAACCAGGTGTGCGTTTTTAGTCGTTTTTAGTCGTTAAGATAGCTGCAACTCCACCTCCTCGGCCTGTGCCTCGAGGAATGTAAGTATTAATATGACTGGGAGGGGTGGATTTATTTAGGCTAACATATTCTCCATCACCCAGCCAGGTTTCAGTAAGACAAGTCACCAAGACAATAATTTTTAATCCAATTTAGGTTGATTCGGTAACATTTATCCGGATCAGTGTCCTTCAATCGCTCTCATCCTCAGCGTCATACGTGCATCCAGTTCATGTAGTGATTTCTTCTAATTTCATTGACAGACCAGTTACTCTCAGCAGTTCACCAGACTGCGCCCCGATGGTGTCAATCCTCCTCTGCGCTTCCACAGACCGGTCTGAGATCTTACGAAACTGTTCACCGTTCTGATCGGCCCTTTGATGTAAAGCCTTCAGCTTTTCGTTCACCCCATTTAAGCACTCTTTAAGTTCCCCTGATAGCTTTGGGTAAATTCACTGGCAATTTTACGATATATTAGGGAGATTCCAAACCCGATAATCAGGAAGCCCACTAACAAAATTCCAATTATCCATAAATCTTCAATGTCCTCCACAGATAAACATCCAAGCAAACCGGGGGTTTAAATCTTGTCAATAGCGCTGAGTGACCAGTTGATAAATTCCATTTTGATGGTTTCAGGAGAACAGCAGGCAGGTGGTCGAAAGAGAAAAGTTTCACACGACCAAAGTAGACAGAAAATAGGAGCAAGATAAGAGGGGAGAGTAGGAAAAGCACGACTGCTCTCTACAGTAGCAGGAAGAGGAACCTCCTGGTCTCAACTCTGGGTTGTCATGGATTTGGTCCACTAATAAACTTGGCCAGATTTCTAGAAATGAGAGCTGCTCCTTCCCAAGTGGGATGGATGCCGTCTCTCCGGATCAGACCAGGTCTTCCCCAGAAAGTCTGCCAATGATCTACAAAGCCCACATCGTTTGCTGGACACCACCTCGACAACCAGCGGCGGAATGACGACATGCGGCTATACATGTCATCACTGGTCAGATTTGGCAGGGGTCCAGAGAAAACTACGGTGTCCGACATTGTTTTTGCATATGTACACACCGACTCAACATTAATCTTAGTGACCTCCGATTGGCGTAACCGGGAGTCATTACCGCCGACGTGAATAACAATCTTACTGTATTTACGTTTATCCTTAGCCAGCAGTTTCAAATAAGACTCAATGTCGCCCGCTCTGGCCCCAGGGATGCACTTAACTATGGCCACTGGCTTCGCTAACTTCACGTTTCTCAAAATGGAGCTGCCAATGATCAGAGTTGGTTTCTCAGCGGGTGTGTCGCTGAGTGGGGAAAATCTGTTAGAAACGTGAACAGGTTGATGATGCCCCGTGGACTTTGAATGCTTACGACTATTCCTCCTTCGGACAGTCACCCAGCCCCCCCTTCCTGGCTTCACAGGGGATGCCGGAGGACGGCTACCAGAGGCAAACTCAGGCCGTTCCGCACCGACTACCGGGGACTGGCTAGCTACAGTAGCTAAAGACTGATCTACCAAGGTGCGGAGCCGGACTTCTAAATCACTGAGCCTCGCCTCCATGTCTATAAATAAACTACACTTATTACATGTACCATTACCGCTAAAGGAGGCAGAGGAGTAACTGAACATCTGACACACCGAGCAGGAGAAAGTAGGAGAGAGAGAGGGAGAAGGAGAAGCCATCGCTAGCTGCTAAGCTAAAGTCGCTAACGGCTAAGCTAAAGTACTGTAGCGTCAGTTACCAAAACTTCTTAACAACTATGAGATTGAACAGCAGTCACTAAAAGATGGAAAGAAGTGTGAGTGCTTAGGCAAAATTACTGTAAGAATAAGTGTTTAGCGGACAGTTGGCCGCTGTAATCAAACAAATGTAACTGGTATTTAGCGAGAGCAACAACACGGTAGCAACACACAGGAATTCAAAGGTAAAACATAGAATTTAGGCAAAACAATGTAATTTGTTGGTTCTCCTTACATGGATATTCTTTCACATACATTCAATATAACAACTTAAACATATTGAGGTCTCTTACTCCCCGGAGGCTCCACTGAGGCCTTCCCTGTGTATGCAAGTTCACAGGTCAACTTCTACATTCTTGTTACAATTTGCATACATTTCATTAGATTTAGATTATATATGCTTCCCCCACTCTTCTAGTCTGTCTCTCTCCTATGTGTTCCCAAAAGTTCTTAGCAAAAGGAATTTGTTCTTTCCTAGAGAGTCTCTTTATCTTTACTGAGTCTAAATGTCAAGTCACTCCACATTTTTACTCAAAAGTTGAACCTTGTTTTAAACAGCTGTGGAAGAAATAATTCGACTCCAATTCCCCAAAATGTTGCACAGTATGCGAGCTTTATCGACAAAATTTTATCAAACTTATCATTCCTTTAAACTTGTGACTGTTTATAATTGTTTTTCTGCACATAAGCCATAATTTATCACTACACATATACAAAGAAAGCTGTTTATTTAGCTGGTATTAAAGATTTATCTTTGGTCAGAGGGGCCTTCAACTAAATTTTGACTAGGGCCCCTAAAGATCTGAGGCCGGCTCTGAAGAAAAAGCTCTTTGTACAGTATTTCTTTACAATGATTTAGGAACTAAAAGAAAACGTTGTGGTGGAAAACAATAATTCCTTTAAAGCCCTTTAAAAGTTTGACTTGACAGATTTTTATAGGGATTTGCTGATCCTGAAGTCAGAGTGCAGAGGTGGGCGTGTGCATTAGTTTAAAACTGATATAACACTTAAAATTACATATATCAAACAAGATTTAAACATCCTGTAAATAAAAACACACGAACTAAGTAAAATAAATGTGCGTCTCCCACCTTCTGCATTTCTGTTGGTCCTGATGTTTGCTTTGTCCAGTTTGGTGACGATGTCGTCCTTCCAACCAGAGAGATGAAAAACACATTCGTACTTCCCCCAGTTTTCAGGTGGAGCATTCAGGTCAACGCTCATCTGGAAGGATCCATCGTTGTTGGGGAGGATCTTCACGTCCTCGTGGAGCTCCTCCCCATCTTTCCTCCAGAACATCTTGGCTCTGTCGGGGTAAAAACCTGTAGCGTGGCAGCTGATTGGAGAGGAGGGAGTCTTCTGGAGGAGAGACACTGAGGGAAGGTCTGGAGAGTAAAGAGAAAGTTTAAAGGCTCTTTATTATGATTTACTGAAAATTATTATTATCATTGTTGTTCAGAGCATTTTAAATGCCTTAGTAACACGAACACTATATACACACACCATATATATGCAATGCATACTGCCCATACAACCAATGGGAAGGCGTGACATTGAAGGTAAATAGATGAAATACAATAAATGGAAGTGAAAGATAATTGATGAACAGATAAGAAATTAGAAGATAGTGGAGGCCCTTCTTGGAGCCACAAACAACAGGTCCCAAGCACCCTGAAGGCAAGTATGACCAGTTATATGAATTATTATTATTATTATTATTTTTATTAATAAAACATTATCCCAGCGCAAGGGGAGCTCACAGTCAGTTGGCAAGTTCATCACACATGCAGGATGAGCTCTGAGCCAGACCATCAGAACAGAACAAGGAAAAGAAAACCTCCAAGACAGTGACTCACTACCTGCAACCCAAAGAAACAAAACACAAGTCTATACAGTTGTTGCCTTCATATTATTTTGTACATATGTATAAAAGATGCGAGCACTGATGGAGCGGCATGGGAGACTGGGGGGCTGACCATGCGTAAGTCGGGAAACTGGCAAATACCAGTGTGGGCCAACAGGCCACGTCACCGGCCTGCGCCTTCGCACCCCTCTAATGAAGCGCTTCACCAGGGGGTGGGAGAACACAGTCCAGTCCCCGAAGCCCTCGTGACAGGACGATATGGCGGCAGTGTAGGTTTTTACCGTACTGAACGCCAGCCTAGCGTTGGAAAGCCGACCACTTAAAGGAGTAGGAGGACTGAGTGGAGGCGGCTCTCGACTCCTGGATGGGACGAACCACCTCAGGGGAGAGACCTAAGCCCTCCAGGCGTCACCTCTCAGCGGCCAGAACCAGAGAGGCTGGCCGGGGAGCGGTTAGGTCCTGATCGTTCACCCTCTCCTGAGAGAGCCGTGCTCTCAGGAGGGAGGAGTCCAGTACCACGCCAAGGTAGGTAAGTCTCTGGGAGGGGAGAGGACCACTCTTCTTCAATACGAACCCCAGGTAAGACAGGTGCGCAACTAGCTGGGCTGTCTGCACCACTGCTTCGTCCTGGGATGGCGCCAGCAGCAGCAGGTTCCAGGGGATGGACTAGGGGAAAACCCAGATTCGAGAAGCCCTCCACCTTAGTGATAGGAACGTAGGGGGAGACCGGGGCCCGGAGAACCTTTGGGTCTATGGCAGCGCCCTCTTGGTACCGCTTAATCGGGGGGAAGCGCGGCCAGGGTCGATGTTCTCTGAAGGTTGGAATGTGGGAAGAGGAGAGCGGCTGGGGGACCTGTGGGGGGAGAGGGCGGAGTCGTCTGACTCCTGCTGCTCCGGCAACAGCATCCCCATCACTTCGTCCAGCGAGTGTGCGGACTGCCACACTTCCTCGTCAAGGACGGCAAAGTTATCCGCCCGGCGTTGGCGCTCCTCGGTGGAGAGGAGAGCACAGTACGTGCAGCGTGACTCGGGGTTGCGCCGGGCCGAGGCAAGCCTCACATCGGGGATGAAGATCCCCCGGCAGGATGAAGCCCGTCTTGCAGACTTCGCACAGCCAGACGGAAGTGGCATCGCCTCGCCCCGCTCTAGCCGGCAGGTAGGAAGACATCGTTCTTCTTGCTGCAGGCAGATTACTCTTTTCTTTTTCTTCTTCTGTCTTCTATCCTCTTAGACTTCAAGCTCAGTGCTGAAGAATATAGGGAGCCAAAGGCTGGGTCTCACCGTTGTGGGCGTAGCAGAGGCCCACGCTGTGGGTGGGCGTAGACTAAAATTCTCAGTGCCGCGCAGGTGCGTGGAAGGCGTAAACCCAATAGCGATAGCCTTCTATACGAAATAGAACTGCCGGTCCCGCCAGACCAACTGCCCACAACGTTAGTTCCCCCGGCTTCATATCCATTTGAAATGTAGGCTTATTTAGGTCCTAGAAAACAATTAAACAAAAACTAAGGACATTTACTCAGTTTTAGTTAGTTTTGCGAACCTACAATACAGTTTTAGTTAGTTTCATGTAAAGCCTTCACATCTAGTTGTCGTTACTTCGTTTGTCTTCATTAACAATAACAACCTTGCAATGAACACAGTTAAAACAGACAATAAGAAACAATTGAACTACGTAGCCTACTTAACCATGGCAGAAGCACAAAAATCAAGGACAACTGAAGATATAAGCAAAATCTGTACAAGTCAGCAAAATCAGACTGCCAAAACGCTCTTATTCTGAAATGCTCCATGTGGATATGTAACGCAGAGAGCGGAAGGGGCTCACAGAGACCTGTTTGAAAGGGGTGCTGAAACGATATATTGTGCTACTGCAAACTTCTGTGCATGCTGTGTGAATAAAACAAGCCCACCGTCACACACACACACTCACCCTCCGCACATTTGCTTAATGCTGTACGCCTGTTGTTTGGCTTACATGAATTGTTGTGTCCATGAAACTACATCATGTCATGTGATTTTACCTGTTCTCAACAGAGAGCTCCTCCCATAGCTCACAAACGTCTTCAGCCAGTCAGGGCAAATCTGTCTGAAATAGGTCCTGGTCTGTGCCATATAGTTTTTGTTAGTAGCCCAATTCTTTCTGGTGATGTTAGCCTGTGGTGTTGGAACGATCCAAGTCTCTGTCTTCGGGACAAATGATATGAAGTCTTTTCCATCATAACCCCACTCAGTGAAACCATTCACCTCTCCAGTCTCTTCATCCCACTCACAGCCAACCATCCTCTGGAAAACGTGGACACCTGAGAGAGAGAGAGAGATTAAATATAGAAGCATGGCAGGACCATTATGGAGACTGGGAGGCAGTCTGTGTGTCCTGATTGGTCCATCTATCAGTCAATCATTTCATCCACCTGCAGACGTTGGCTGGATGCTGCCTGCTGGGACGGACCAACACACTGTGTAGCAGTACAGCAGAGTTAATGTAATCTGTACTTCTACTTTATATGTACAGCTGTGTGATGTCCCCGGGACGTCTGGTTACTGAGTATTCATGTGTGTGTTCTGTTGTAGGCGTCAGTAAGGCTGGTTGTCATCTTCAGGTATTGGAGCCACCTGGGGCCCGGTGCTCTCCATATATAACGCAGATCCTACCTGTGGCACTTTGGGAGATAGAGAGGAGAGAAAAGCAGTTTACATCTTTACTCCTCGCTCCTCATTATTTTGCTTTCTTTATTAGCACTAGATTGCGCTCATCATGACGGCCGAAACTGATTATTCTTTTCAATGTAATCATTATAATTATGTTTCAGTCACATAAAAATGTCCATCTCAGTCCCAAGAGGCCGAGGTGAAATCTTTAAAAAAAAACAAAAAAAACACCAAGATTCCCCCAAGATTTGGTATTTTTGGAATTCGGTGGCCCCAGTTTCTGAAGGTAATTCCCTTATAGACTGCTGTTATATAAATGTTGGCAGCTCTACACATGCATTTGTTATCATTACATTACTTATGATCAAAAACTAGTAGGGATGCACTGAAATTAAAATTCTTGGCTGAACCCGAATGATGAAAAACTTTCCCAGATATCGACACAAGGTTTTTTTTTTTTTTGCATTTATTTTTTTGCATTAAATTAAATAGTCAAAATCTTCTCAGTTTTTCCCACAGGTTTTACAGAGACTATGGTGGGTGGGTCCGAGGCCTGAGAGGGTCCAGTAAAGTTAATTACATGTGTCCATTTACTTTAAAAAAAATAAAAACTTAAAGAGAGAAACTGACAGGATAAAGTCTCTAACCTGCCCGTCAGCTCGCTCTGGTCCATTTCAGTGGATTTACCATAAAGGCTTGAATACGTGTGCACTACAAATTTAGGTGCGGCTAGCTTAATCGTCTTCTCAGATAGGAGACAATTCAGCTGCAAATGTCGATTTTAGCATCTTCCTCAGACAATTTAAAATGCTTCCACACTGGCGACATTTCAACGTAAACAATCGTCCCTTTCAAAATGTTTGAAATATCACGTGCCTTTGATCTGTTTCTAGAAGAGTCTGGTTTCTGCTATTGAAAACTAATAAATGGCAGCTTTTTGTTCTAGTTTCCTGCATTTCACACATGCAGCATTAAAAAACTTGTTCCACATCAGCAAGCATAGTGATCATGTTTACATGGAGACACGTTGTGTTCTTTACCCTTGAAAACTTTACACCCATGATGAGTGTGATCTAAAGAAATGCGACTGTGGAATCAAATAAAACATTAAAAGTGTGAAAAGTGAAACAAAAACAAACCTCCTATTTGGTTGAAGCGCTTCTTCAAAATGTCAATGGTGGCTATGAAGGTGTCCTGGATGTCCTCACAGTTATGAGTGTTCCCCTCCCAGAAGTTAGGATACTCTTCTGTGACTCTGCTCATCCAGTCTTGTCTGGGTTCTGCTCTCCTGGTGTTACTGTCGTAGTGAAACACCTGAACTTCATCAACCAACCCAACAGCCACAAACTCTGGGAAGTTTGGGACTCCAGAAGACGCAGTGTAGAAATACTTCAGAGAGTGAGTCACTGGAAGAAAAAGTTCAGTTTTTATGTCACAGTTTAAGAAATCACTGAACAATGAACTGAACGAACAACAATACAAAACCTCCTAATTATCTCTTCTGTGCACTCAGACACTACCAAAACACATGTAAAGTGGTTTCTGTAGATATAAATGACTCATTCTAAGATAATAAAAACATAATGGCTCATTATGGCACTGAAAACATAGTTATGGATCTTATATTTCATTCCTGTCCATAGATCCTCCTAAATCAGGGGTATTCAATTAGATTTCAAAGAGGTCTAGTTAGAGAAAATTTCCTGAGGCAAAGGTCCGGAACATCAAAACAACGAACTTGCGTTATCATTCAGTACTATAACCTATAGTTGTATCACCACATGTTTTTAGTCTACAACGAACTGTCAAATCAAATAATATTTCAGTCAGTTTTCACATCAAACTGGAGGGATAATAAATAATAACTATTCAAATAATAAATTCTAAATTTAAGTAAACTAAATTAAAGTGCCTAATTTAAAAAAAAAATGTAATAAAAAGTGTAGCTTGAAGTGATGAAGTGTAGTCTTCCAGCTAGCATATTGCAGATCTATGAGATATTCTGGTTTTGAACTGCCCGTGGGAGGAATGTACATGTAAATATCTGTACATTCTTGATTAAAAGTCATGTGAAATCTCTTTTATCTTTCGTCTCCTCAATTCGGGTGTGTTTCCAAAACGTCTCTGGTGAATCTCGCGGACTCGACTCGCAAGCATCGGAATGCACAGATTTGATTGGCTGAGCAGCGTCACATGAGACGATTGGAGCACATGCGATTGGTCTGTGAGTTTCCTGGGCCGCTAAACCAGTACAGTAAATGCTAGAAAAGCTGCGCGGGTTAAAATAGAAACGCTCCTACACGAGGTAGTAACAAAGTTCTCTCCAGTTACAAAGGGGCCGTGCTTGGAACGAATCAGCCGGACTGAACATGCATTTTCTTGTTTAGATGAATATTTAGGATAAAGTTTGTTTGCATGTCTTGATTGCAGCAAAAAGTCCGACTCAGACCACATCTGTGTTTTCTGCAGAGCCCACAGGTTCTTCTCTCATGCAGCAAACTTCCAGCTCCTCTGCGCCCCTAAAAGGGCCCCGGCCACTCCCTAGTTTCACGTGGTTTGTTTGGACCAAACAACCGCACAGAGACCGCTGCAAAACGGTGGTCCCGCAGGAATATCTGATAGCACATATGTGACTTTACCATTAAGTCAAAAGCTAAACAAATGTGTGTTGATCGTGAAATCTGTTCCGGAAGATTTATAATTAATATCAGCCACGTATTGTAGGCAGATCACTTCACGTTTACTCCTCTTGGATCGTTTGTAAAAAGTCAGTGTGAACATGAAATTAAACGCAATGTTTCCCTGCAGTGAAAGCAGCTGCAGCCTGTATTTCGCCCTGTTCAGTTTGCGTATTAGTAGCTTTAACTTCTCTTTTATTAACATATATCTCTTGAGACCGTGTGTTTTTTTGCCTTTTCAAAGACTTCTCCAGTCAACCGAGTTTAAAAAGCGGTGAGCTCACCTGCAGCTGCGCCCTGTCGGCTGATTCCCAGCAGAACCAGAAAAACCAGGATCTTCATTGTCTCATTAAGAGCTTTGATGGGCAGCTTTGAGAAACTGTTGGCTCACCGGTCCACGCACCGAGGCTCAAATGAGCGTGAGAAGCAGGAGCGCTGCTGATGATATCAACCTCCATCTGAGCCAATGGGGATTGAGGCTGAGCATCAACGTCAAAATATTTACGGAAGTCAAAGTACAATCTTGGCCTGTGTGAGAGGACAGTGGGCTTGATTTTGGTGTCTCAGCTTTGTTTTTATATATTTCAAATTTGTTTAATTTTCTGAGGTCACTGTCAGCTACAGATCGGATCCTCTGGAGTTTGTGGGGATGCAGGAGTGTTTTATTGCCCCCCAGTGGTTCAAACACATCTGTGCAAATCAATCCTTCTGGTTATTAAACGAGATGGAGGAGAACATATTATACTCTATATTTTTTTGTGTTAGTATTTTATTTAGTTTCAGGCCTACCAGGTTCTTGGCCATCAGAGCAACAGCGTCCTCTTTAACTTCAATAAGATCCTGAAAACTCTTCTGAGAACACTTCCTCTGATAACACCTCTAACCTCGAGCGTGCACTTCCTGTGCTCTTCTTCCATCTCCTTACAGTTCTCTTGTATGGATTACACTATTCGTTAACTCTTCTCTTAGGTATTCACCCCACTGATGATGTCCCCGCTAATATCTCTTATTATTTCTGCTCTTACTACTAATCAAGCACAAATACATCAAAATCCTACCTAAAGCTAGTGAAGGCAATGTTGGAGAAACCAGCAAGAGACACCCCAGGGATATATATATATTTATTCTTAAATCTATCCTTTATTCAACCAGGTGAGTCTCATTGAGATTAAAATTT
>NW_024040347.1:0-1000 GCF_014851395.1 Micropterus salmoides | reverse complement strand
TTTTCCCAAGCTCGAGTCTGAAATACAATTAGGCCTACTGAGGATCAGTAAGTGACGCCACCGTCACACACGGACCTGTATGTGTAGCTGAGGCACTTCCGCGTGAATCACCTACCCATCACCTACTGATCTTTGGACTGATGTCTGCGACTTTGCTGCAGGTGAATGAAGAAACGCGCATCAAGTTTACTTTCTATTTTATTTTTATAGTTAGGCTAATATAACACCTCTTGTGGGAAGGATCAGGGTCCAGCCTGGCCGCCTCTTCCTCTACTGAGGAGGAAACTTGTAGTGGCAGAAACTTGTTTCCATGGAGATCTCTCTCGCGCGCCATGAATGTTTATGTAAACAATGTTGCCAGAGCACAAATTCATAAACAGTAAATATATACATAGAAATAATAAAATTACATTAGAAAAACTAAGAAAGAGGAAAAAACAAACTCAAAACACAACATGTTACATTGAAAATGTGTCAATTGCTTTTGACGAGCAGTAGAATTTTTCCAGGGAACAATTATTAAAATAACAAGCAATAATAATGTGATAATATTACAATAACTTTATCCAAACAACAATGGTTGTTCCATACCTGTAGGAGCCCCCCCACATTTCAATCTGTGTTTTGTCCCCCTCACTTTTGAGAAAGCTGCAGCAAAGTGCATCAGGCTACAGACTTTTCTTTTGTGCTGTTGTTACGTAAAGCCTTACAGTACTGGGGACGCCAGAAGCAGGGGGTCATAACTTCTTACAAGTAACCTATAACGCAAACTGGTAAATAAATAAATAGAATAAAATAAGTCTTTGGCACCTTTTCACGTTCCTTTTTAAAACTGTGGCCTTACTCTTTCCTCAGTATTTTCTTTGGGTCAGCAATCTACTTTTATTTTCGCTACATTTTCCATTCATACCTTCATAACTTCTCCAGGCTAATCTGCATTTTGCTTCATTACGAAATGAGCTGTCATCCAGGCTGCGCGCAGTTACGCAGATCAGCCCTG
>NW_024040346.1:0-26629 GCF_014851395.1 Micropterus salmoides | reverse complement strand
AACTCCACCTCCTCGGCCTGTGCCTCGAGGAATGTGAGTATTAATATGACTGGGAGGGGTGGATTCATTTAGGCTAACATATTCTCCATCACCCAGCCAGGTTTCAGTAGACCAAATAAATCAATATCATAATCTGATATTAGTTCATTTACTAGTACACCTTTAGAAGAGAGAGATCTGATGTTTAAGAGTCCACATTTAACTCTCCTATTCGTTTGCACCATTGCTCTTGTGGTTTTAATTTTTATGAGGTTTTTATGCACAGCTCCTCTTCTGTTTACCTTTTTAAATAATTTCGATGGTCGGGGGGCAGACACCGTCACTATAGGATTTTCACTAAGTAACTCCTGAAATGGAGGAGCAGAGAAGTGTGTTAGACTGCGACTCTGCGTAGGGTTTTGGGTGGGTAACTGCTGAAAAAGAAGGGCAGAGAAGTGTGTTAAACTGCGACTCTGCCTCCTGGTCTCAACTCTGGGTTGTCATGGATTTGGTCCACTAATAAACTTGGCCAGATTTCTAGAAATGAGAGCTGCTCCTTCCCAAGTGGGATGGATGCCGTCTCTCCGGATCAGACCAGGTCTTCCCCAGAAAGTCTACCAATGATCTACAAAGCCCACATCGTTTGCTGGACACCACCTCGACAACCAGCGGCGGAATGACGACATGTGGCTATACATGTCATCACTGGTCAGATTTGGCAGGGGTCCAGAGAAAACTACGGTGTCCGACATTGTTTTTGCGTCTGTACACACCGACTCAACATTAATCTTAGTGACCTCCGATTGGCGTAACCGGAGTCATTACCGCCGACGTGAATAACAATCTTACTGTATTTACGTTTATCCTTAGCCAGCAGTTTCAGACTCAATGTCGCCCGCTCTGGCACCAGGGATGCACTTAACTATGGCCGCTGGCTTCGCTAACTTCACGTTTCTCAGGGTGTGTCGCTGAGTGGGGAAAATCTGTTAGAGACGTGAACAGGTTGATGGTGCCCCGTGGGCTCTGAATGCCTATGACTATTCCTCCTTCGGACAGTCACCCAGCCTCCCCTTCCTGGCTGCTCAGGAGATGCTGGGGGAGGCTACCACAGGCTAACTCAGGCTGTTCCGACTACCAGGGATTGGCTAGCTACAGAACATCTGACACACCGAGCAGGAGAAAGTAGGAGAGCGAGAGGGAGAAGCCATCACTAGCTGCTAAGCTAAAGTCGCTAACGGTTAAGCTAAAGTACTGTAGCGTCAGCTACCAAAACTTTAGAACAACTATGAGATTAAAAAGCAGTCACTAAAAGATGGATAGAACTATGAGTGCTTAGGCAGAATTACTGTAAGAATAAGTGTTTAGCAGACAGTTGGCTGCTGTAATGACAAATCTAACAAATTTAACTGGTATTTAGCGAAGCAGCAAAACACGCTACCAACACACAAGCACGGAAACGGAAATGAGTCAACACGCTTACCGCAGTACGTCAGCAATCGTCAGAGGTCAAGAATTAGAGGCACTAAGCTACTTTGTTGCTTCTCTTAGCAGGTAAAGTTAGCTGGCAGACTTTGTTAGCCGCTGGCTAACTGAGCTGGTTTGCAGGGTCTCAAGCAAGCACTCGTGAGCAAGAGTTACGTTCTGCTCCGAGCAGGACACGCTGGGAGACAGCTGCTGCTGTCAGCAACTCCAGTGATCAAGTTCAGAGAAAGAGAGAGCAGAAGTTAACTGCAGTTTTGTTGATCAGAAGCCCACATGGTTTACAGGTCACACTGACCACACTGTAGCTGAAAGCTGGGTCCATGGACTGAGTTCAAACCTAGGTGTGACTTCCTGAAAGGTTGTGGGAAACTGAGTTCAATGGCTCAAAGGTTTAGAAATCACAATGGACAAATTCATCTGTGAAGCCCCCATGGTCCCAGCTGTGGCTTTGAGGACACTTTGTGGTGATGAAATGTCAGTGTCACAAGATGAAATTTTTTGCCTTGAGCCTGGCCTCCATGTGCTGAGCAGTGGAGAGAGATGAAATCAGAGAGCAGAAAGAGGAAAGGAGAAGGAAAAAAAGGGACAGAAAGAAATACAGTATTTGGAGAAAGATTCTGATCAGATAAAACTGCTATTTTGTGTTAAATGTACTGTTTTTATTCAATATTCTCAACCATTTCTTAACCATTCTTCTAACCATTTTATATCAGAAATACATTCAAACTCTGAAGCCCTGCTGGGAGGCTGCATTGAGAGAACACATTTATGTTGGATGACATAAAAGATGCTGATGTTTCTGATGTTGTTTCAGCCTTCCCATTACAGTAAAATGTTCCAAATGTTCCACATGTCCCTAAAAGAAATGGAATGACTAAATTCCATATTCCATGTTGTGAACCAGATTTAGAAGGGTTGTTCCTCAGAGGAGCGCTAATGTGCTGAATCATATGTGTGGAAATATACTGTAATGATGGCACAGGAGACAAGGTGACCAGATCAACAAGAACCTGTTTTGTTCACGGATTATCTGTCTCATGTACTATTGTCAGGATACAGTGTGAGTTTCAGCAAATAAGCAAAAAAGTTATTTTTATAAAAGTTACCTACTGATGGACTGTCCAAGAAGAAAAGGATTGCTCCTCTGATGATCATGGATGGGCCCAGTAAAGGTCTGATGGTGGTGCTGGAGCAAAGGGAATGGGGTCACGAAAAGTATTAAGATTCATCTGACCATGAATGTCAACCGCAGATTTCATGGCAATGTGGCCTGTAGTTTTTGAGATACCTTTGACCATGATCCAAAATGTTGTGCAAGGAGACATTCTGAGCAATGTGTCAGTGTTAATCTGTAGGAATTAGGCCTAATGGTTTTATGTATACAACAAATTTCACTACAGTCCACTAGACATCTTATTATGAAGCTGACTACTTGCTCTGTCGGATTGGTCCTCTGGGACACTGATGTAATTAGTAAATGTAATGATACTCTGCCCATTACATTTGGTGTTATACATTTTCCTGATGGTAATATAGTTAACGGGTCAGCAAAATCATAACATTTATCATTTGGGGTCCATGGATGTCAATGGCAAGTTTCATTGAAACCTGGACAGTAGTTTTTGAAGTTCCTTGACATGTTCCAAAGTGTTCCTTTAGGGGACATTTTCAGCACAGGTCTCGGGGTCAATATTAATTCAGTCATCGAAATTTTATACCAATCTTGCATGTAGTCAATATCTTGCTGGGGACTAAAGTTATGAACACACAGACTAACCCACATAACTCCATAATGATAATTTTATGTAACGATGGCCCAAGAGAAAATGCTATTTAAAACCATTATGGTTTATTCAGTGGACACTGTGAATCCCTAATATCGAATCTGCAATCCAGCTACTCGACATCTGATATACAAAGCTGTATACTTGACCTAAATGTTAGCACTAGAGAAAAACTCCTCTAAACTTATTGGTAATCTAGCCACTAAGGTTTTAAATTATTTATGTTAGTATTGGCCTGATGGTTGAAGAAATATTGTGAGCCAGGTTCAGATGTGATGGAGAAGTTTCGGAGACTAATAAAGACTTAACATAGTATGGTTTATAGAGCCTGGCTGAGGAGATACAGTGCCAGCATACAACACGTGAACACAATGAAAAGGTTCAGGAAAAAGCGTAGATCTATGGATTATTTGTGATTTAGCAGAAAGGAAAACACAATGCACTGTAGTAATGGGAGACTGATGTCCTGTGGCTACAAATAAGTTATCTAACTGTCGGTCCTTATGTTAACTAAGCATATAAAAAATCAATCTTATTGGGCAGTTGGTAATATAAACTTGTCACGTTGGCTTAGCCTGGCTGGAAGTCCTATTTCCTTGCAAAAAAGGTTTGCTGTTGGAAATGAATGAATGACATTGGTTGGGTTTTGTTCGCTAACGTCAATTAGCTAGCTTCAAAACATTTAACGTGAAACATGTTTGTCCTGGACAAGTAAACTTTTTGGTTAGATATGTGATCTGCTTTATCACATACGTTTATTGTCCTATCATTTTACATAGGACTATATAGGGGAAAACCAATTTGCTTTTTAGAACTGTTCCTTAGTGTGTCTAAATGCATATCACGTGTTGCTGCTGTAGCGTTTGTAGCCTGTGAGTTTATTTATTTTATATTTGGACAAGCATCTTGTAATTATGCTCCATCCATTTTTTTGACTTACTTTTCCTTACCAGAAAAAGCTTATTGGCAAGCCCTGAAGATGAATTGCAATTACTATCTAGTCAAACTGTTGTTTCTAAGAATATGCAGTAATTTACTTAGAAGATACTTGTGTATGATTTCTTAGCTCAAAACCCAGGTAGACATATTAATCAAATAGTTGTTTCAGCCCCAGTGTGATTTTAATGGTAATATTTGTAGAAGTACAACCTGTACAACCGCCTGATGTCTGTATCTGGAACACTGACTGACTTGTTGCCTTAGGAATTTCAACACTTGAATCTAGTGTCACCTTGATTCCAATTTGTCAATACCTGTATTAGCCAAATTCAATTTCTTTAAAGAGAGAAAACATTTTGACTAACATGTAATGGCTTTTCGTCGACTAAAACGGAGTTGTCAGAGCTGTGCCTAAAGCAACCAAAACTTTAAATTATTGTTTCTGCTGTTTACAGAGACTAGTGTAAAGCATCATTGTTGTATATTATAACATATAACATATATTTCACTTCAAGCACTTATTTGAGAAACACCCCAAATAATAAACATAATTTGTTTGTCAAAAACGTTCTTTCTCCTTTTCTAACTTCTTAATCATCTTCAGGCCCCTCAGATTTCCTTTGTGAACCCTATGGTGTACTGACCCCAAGGTTGGGATCCAGTGAACTACCACAGACACCTAATTAAGAACAGTGATTAAATTGTGGACTGGTGTCTATGACTCACCTATGATTTTAACACATTCCAGACAATCAGGAGCAAGAATTTTTTTTATACTTGCTTTTAAATAGTATAATAGATGGTTAATTAAGGCGAATACTGCCCCTCTACTGACTCATAACATACTGCACAGATAATTCTCTCCTGTACTGCCTCCTCCCTCACAGATAACAAAGCTTTGGTCAGTGTTGCAACGTTGGAGGTGTGCCACAATCTGATATCCATTGCATTACTAATGACTTTTGAGCATTTAGCTGATGGAATCAAATTGTCACCTTCTGCTCAGCCACTGGCCTCCACCACTCAGAGAACAATGAAACGGCAGCACTGAGAGAGGTCGTGTCTGAAACTGTTACTGTGTTGTCAAAGCATGTGCAGTGATGCAGACTGACAGATGCTCCTCTCACCACACGCATGATAATGATGATGTGTTTGCATGCTACTTTTCATAGCACAGACATGATGTCAGTAGAGTAAAAGAAGGACTTTGAGTGGGTCTCAGGGAAATTAAGTGTGTCGCTCTTAAAATTAGTTTTTAACATACTTTAGTGGTGTTTATAATGAGGTTGTGTTTAGGAATTGTCACATTACTTTGATCAGGTACATCAGGGATTTGGACCTAAACGCAGGATGCCAGAGCAAATACTCACTTCAATACTTCACTACTAAAAGTGCTTTCTAAAAAAATACATTAAAAAAAAATTTAAAAAAAGATTAGAATTTAATATTTTAAACATAACTAAATGTTTCTAGAGCAGCAACACTACTGTTTACAACTGCAAAGTTATACTCTCTCCATATATATATATATATTTATATGCTTTCTACATGTTTACATGTTTATGCTTGTTCAATAGGTGTATTGATGAAGTAACGGCTTTTTACTCTCAAAGGTTTTATTGCATTTCCAATAATGAGCGTAGTTGTCATTAACTTGAGTAATCTGAGATATATTCACCTGGTTCACTTCTCCACCACAGTCTCTGTGCTCTGCAATGTCATGCCGTCCCATTGGCTGTGTGGACAGTAGCTTTGTGGTTATTTCATGCACAAACAGATATAATTGATTTACCCCAATAAAAACATAGAATACAATTTTGAAATCTGAAGGTTTAAGTGCAGTCTTGTCACTATCAGGCTAGAATGAAGGCTGGTGGCTAGCAGACTGGGTTGAAGGCTGAAGCTAATGGCTAGCAACGTGAATGCTAGCAGGCCAGGAGCAAGGGGGTAAGCCAGAGATCGGACAGTGAAGCCGACCAAAGCCTGCATGGAGGGATCCATGTAGGCTCAAAAATGACGTCAAAACACCTGTGACACCCCGGCGCACATGAGAGATGTAACCATATTGCGTAGATTATAAACTCTCGGCAATCAAAAAAAACAAACTATCAGAGCAATCAGAGATGCTGCGTTGGTGTTTGACAGGTGAGCCTTGTAGGTGGGCTGATTGAAGATCCAAGTCAGACAAACACTCTGAGCCATGACGCTTTTTGTTGGTGCCGCTATGCAGCTACTAGAATTATGGTGTTTCTGCCGGTGTTGCTTTACGTCATTAAACCACGTTTATGCTGCACGATCATGCACAGTAGACGCTGGTGCCAACAGGAAGTGGCCATGTAGTAGTATTTTATTGGTCCAAAACTGGCTTCACTGCTCTCCATTTAAATTAGCGGGGTGGCTTCGTCCAGTAGTATACTGTCTATGGCCAGGAGTCAGGCAGGCGGCTAGCAATGGCAGGCTAGCTGGCTGCTTGCTAACAGGCTGGGTGCTAGCAGACTGTGAAGCTGGCAGGACAGCATCAGGACTGGCAGGTTGTAGACTCATGAATCTGAGCCTAATTGACTGGAGTAAAGGCTGGTAGCTAACAGACTGGCTGAAGAGCAGGCTGAAGGCCAACAGGTTGATTAATGAAGTCCATGGCTCACTTCAGTAAGAAAAACCCCCGGCCAAGGCTTAGAGCCATCAAATTCTCTCTTTTTTCAAAATTAGTTGATTTTAATTTCCGTCCACTGAACTTTTGATTTGTTGCGTCTAATGTGGACTTTCATACTTTCTTTTTTTAACCTATGATCAGTGCTACTTTCCCATAGGAACCCATAGGAATGCATAGGAACCCTGACTAACTGGGCAGGTAGCGTCCAATGAGCTTGTCTTAGCTAGTGAGCAGAGCGCTGCTGCCCATCTATATACAAGACTAACAGTCAAGCCACAACATAAATGCAAAATTGGTGACAGCTGAACAGAGCTTGACGTTGATTCATTAGTGGGATCAGCAGCAACCCTTTCATATTGCAAGGAACTGAAAATAAGCTCCCAAAAAGATTTTAAGAATGGATTCAATCTTGAGATTACTAAAGGTAAAATAAAGTAAAATGTAAAACATTTGATTCAGAATACATGAACATAGTTTAGTCAAACAGTGGCCTAAAGAATTGAAAACAAACTGCTGGGTTTGGGGGCAGAAGTACAAGTATAGTACTGTATGTCGGTAAGCTCTGTTTTTCTTATGGAAAAACACTGAAGTCTGAAGCAGAAGTTGTGAATTCAGCTGCCTTACAATAATTCCTGGCCACTTACCAAGTCAGCTACCACTATCAGACAGGTGGCTGTTTGGTGAAATCTGCTGGCTGCAGTAGGCAACATCTAGAAACATCTGGGAAAGTGAATGAAAGGAAAGTGATTACAGCTGACTATTTTCCAAAGCATACCAGAGTGTTGTAGATCTGTCTGACATTTTTTATTTACCTCAACTGGACAGACAACCAGGCCTTTATTTCAGAAAGGCTTAAAAGAGAAAGACCTTTCATACTAATTTCCGCTCTTTGAAGTATCAAAACACTCGCTTCACAGAGTAATGCACACAAGCTGCATTCAGAAATTGTGCTTTTAAACGAGCTGTCTGCACATCTGTAAGGTTGCGATGATGTCTTAAGCAGGGCCCACCCTCTCCACCCATGGCTTAAAAACTACCTTTGCAATGGTATGCCATTGTCTTCTTACAAGCACCAGATCCAATAGTATTATCAGCAGGTGTACCAGGGCTTGTTTTAATGGGTAGTTCACACAATTTTTCCCTTCAGACTACATCCTTTCCACTCAAAGATTTTATTGACCACAAATCATATATATGGATGATATGAAAATGCAACCGCAGTGTCTCTAATTCACACAGCACAATTACTGATTGGGCATAAGATGTTTACTCTGCATCACCTTGGTCTTGAACTGACAACCTTTGTCACCAAGGGCATATTTTGAACATGTAAAACTACCTGAAGAAATGTCAAAGTCTGATTTGTTCTGAATTTTCAAAGTTTTAAACTTTAGACGGGTGTTTTTCACTGGGATGGCAGCATTGGCAAAACTTCTGCTGCTTTAGCCAGACGTGTGTCACTCCCAACTTTTAAACATCCCTACCTTTCTACCTACCTTTTTTGATCAAGGTTAAGTTTATGGCCCATATATTCAGCATGATTAGGGACTAGATTAGATTACGAGCACACTAAAGAAAATTTGAATATTTTGATTAATGCAGGCTCCCATCTTCAGATAGCCCACAATATTCACAAAATGCTTTTACAACAAGAAATTTACTTATGCATGGGCTTTAGGTTCATCTCAAAAATATATTTCATTAGCAAGGACCTTACCGCAACAATATGTCATTTAAAGTTTTAATTGAAATTCATAAGGTATGGATGTTGAGGATGGATCGAAAAAAGGATGTCGTCTGTTAGATCTGGGACGATGTACAGAAGCCTAAGCGGAGAGAGACCCAATGTGGGGGTTCCATTTCTGATGTATTTTCACCTAAGCTGATTACGGGCCCCCAAAAGAATCACATAAAATGTAGAGAACAGATGAGAAGGTCTGAAGTAAGAGGAAAGCGCCCAGCTGTGAGAGCAGGTGTTTTTGCAAGTCTTTGATTAATACTGGAACATGAGAATGGGAGGCCAGTGAGTAGTTCAATAAAGATGTTGATTCCTGCTAAGTAGGCCTGGATGGTGGAGGACCACATTCTTGGATGGAATCAGCGTGGTTAATAAAATTACAGATAGACATGATGTCCAGAGAGGAAAATGACAGCTGGTGCGGTGTGATATGCCTTGAAAATATTTCAGCCAGTTAGGTCGGCTGAGAGAGTGCTTAGGGCCAGGCTGTTAAGGATGGCTTCTTGTGAAGCATGAGATTTTCTCAGTTTGAGTTCTCAGCTGTGGTGCTAGTTGAATGCTGTGGCTGCAAATGGGGGGACAGGTATTGGCTGAAAAAATCTGATTCTGCGGCCAAGTGTCTGAATTTCTGAAATGAGACAATGAATCAGCGATGCTCCAGCGGTATCTTGGAATGTGAGCTGTCTTGAGGATGAATTGGTGTTGAGACAAGATTAATATGAGTCTGCGAATGAAGAGTGCGTGAAGGCTGGAGAATGAGATCGACCTTTGTTTAGAATCTCTACGACTGTGGGGATATCAGAGTGGGAAGTCCTGTCATGCCCCCACAGAATGGTGGCTATGGCTGACTAAGAAGAGCAGCACTCAGAGTCTAGAGATATCAACTCTGAGGGCCAAACAGAAGTGTACCATCTATCTACATAGTTGTCACCAAACCCTAGGAGCTGTGTCTTTGTCCAGTTGAGTGATGAAGTTGTCTTAGAAGATGGAAATGCCATTCCAAGAAGACAAGGAAACGACTTTCTGTTTTGAGACGAGAACTACTGGGCTGACGTGGAACACTGGAAAGGATTGTCGAATGGGCCTATCATAAATCCCTTTTTGACTTCTTTAGCCAATAGGGTGCCAACGGTGTGAGGCTCTGTGAGAGTGGACTGGAGGATGTGGTAGTCATGAGAAGTGCAGGGAAGTACTTCTATACCTGGATGGAAATCATATGTGAAGCCCGATGAAAAAGTGGATCTGGATGGTTTTGTAGAGCAGCACCAAGGACATTTACCTTAATGGGAGTGCTGAGGTGCTGTGCTGGTCAGGTCTGCAGGTGTGGTTGGATTGTGGAGACAGGTACTCCTGGCATGTGCACCTCTGCAGAAGGATCTGACTTGCAGGAGTTGGTAGCTAGAAAGAGTGCAGCGCAAGTTGTTGAAGTTGCAGAGGATTGGCCTTCCCTGTTTGTCAGCTCCCTTTCGCACAGGGATATTAACTGAAGGATGTATATCTGTGGGCCTAGGGATGATGGGAGGTGGGGTTGTGGCAGGTAATAAATGATACGCGAGGAAGAGGGACGTGAGCAAGGAGGTGGAGTACTGACTGTTTGTGCTGTGGCAGGGTGGGAGACAGGAGAGGGATGTACAGGCTGCAAAGATGCAGCAGTAGAGGGAGGAGCAGAAGCTGTGTTGCTGTAAGCAGCTGAAGGAATGGTAGAGGAAGGATTGATAGGATGAAAGGATGTATAATGACGATGTCGGTAAATTTTACAAGTCAGAGCCAACACTCCTCAATCCGCAGGAATTTTGTTAAAAAGTTCTGCAGCCAAATTTATTGTACCATAAATGGTGGATTTGCGGTCTCTCCTTGAGCAATTGTCTTTGGTGGCTTTTTTCAGGCTATTGAAAAACTTTAAACTTTGTTGCAATTTCGCAGACATCTGGGGCAAGCAGTGGACTGCTGGGTATGTGTGTTTGTACGTTTGCGTGTGTGTGAGACAGGGAAATGTTGAATCACGTAATAATAATAATATTTATCTCCGCTGGTAACATTAGTTAGTATATTAGAGAACCCCATGAAACTCAGATTATAACTTGAACCCTGGACGACAATGTTCCTAGTTTTTGGATGTCAGTGGACATGAACAACATATCCCGGTGCCGATGAGCTGCTGCACAGTTGCGCATTCACGTCAAGGATGGTGCGTTCAGTAATGCAGTAATGCAGCATTACTTGGATTAATAACTGTAATAATATTACTGTTTTAGAAAAGTAATTAGTTAGACTACTAGTTACTGGGAAAAGTGTGACAGGGCGTGAGGTTATGTTTTTAACCTTCACCCTCTGTGATCTATTCCACAGGAAGCTCCTTATCCAGTTGCATATGGCTGGGTCAATGTCCATGTCCAAGAGTGTGGTAAAGAGTTTTAATGGGTTAATAGTGTTAAAGGCAGAACTAAAGTCTATCTACAGGATGCGTGTGTACGTTTTCGGTGATTCCAGGTGTATGGTGGAGTGCTATGCTGATTGCATCCTCAATGGACCGGTTGGCTTGGTAGGCAAACTGATATGGGTCCATCAGCCAATAGTGCTGAATGTGGGTTACGCCCGCACCCCGTCATGCAGACTCTGTGTGGACTGGTTCCAGCTCCCGCCAAGTGAACACGACCTAACAACGTCTCTGAGGCCGACAGAGGCCAGTTTGATGAGAGGGAATACAGTACCGAGGTGGTTTTCATGCCAGGTTTGGCTCTCAGCACTCTGGGACTGGAGTCAGCTAATAATAGGACTGCTGGCAGCCCGGCTAATGTTAAAGGAGCTAACTAGCTACAGATGCAGAGATACAGTTAGCAGCATTTAACGGTTTCGCAAAAAGTAAAGCCATCTGTCCATCCTGAAGCTCTGTAAATCACCTCAGTACTGTATTCCCTGTTGGTCTTTGAGGCTGTGTTTTGTCAGGCTGCTGAACATGGTTTCATCAACCCTCGCCCAGCTCTGGCACACATTCTGGGGCCGCTACCCATCACTCCGTGCTGGGTCCCCGCCCCTGGCTATAGATTTTACAAGCCCCATGGCCTGAAAACCTCCATGGCTTGAGTAATATTAGTAACGCAAGTGTAACGTTAAACACTCCCCCAGTGCTCCGAGCTCCCAGTCCAGGCAGAGTCAGCCAATATGACAGCTAACTGAGCTAACTAACAGCAGCTAGTAGCAGTTGCAGCTGTTACTTTAGCAACAAGTAAAGCTCTTGTTTCATCAGCGAACTCCGTAAATCACATATAGTTGAGGCAGGGCAGCAGGGGAACAATTTTGTTTTTGTTTTTGTGAGATCCGGTCGGCTCCCAGAAACACTACACTCCGGTGCCGTCATAAAAATGAAAAAGCTTTTTATTGGACGCTAAATGAATACATGCCCTTGAGTGCAGGATGTTTTAAAGTTTTAAAATTGCTTTCCAGGAAAAATGACAATCTCTAAAATTACCATTGAGAATCTACAAAACAATGGTGGCATGTAGTGCAAACTTTAAGTTGTTATTATTTCACCTCTGATATTATTTAGTTCTTTTTCTCTATGTCAAACCCCCCCCTCCCCATTGTTTTGCAGGTGCTGTCCTTTCTCTGTGGTATCTGTTTGTGTGATTTTTGTGCCCCCGACCCCCATTTCCGCCGCCCTGTCCGGCCTGGTGACAAATATACTCACACAAAATTAAATAAATAATAAAGACGACAAAGGACTAAATTAAAACTCTCTTGTTAAAGCAAAATCTGTCGAGCACAACATGATATCCAGCTCCTCATACTGCACACCAGGCCGCTGGGCAGGACAGGTAAACCTTAAATTACACATTTGGGGTCTTTCTTTGTTTCCACCAGTCTTTTTTTATGGTGACCGACTCTTAATGTAAGGATATAGTAAAACCATATGTTTATTGTCTTGCTGTCATATTTGTCCACATACCAATGCAACGGATGCCATACATCCAGCATGTGGCATCTTCTCAGCCTGCTCTGTATGCAAGGCAGCCCTCCCAGGGCAGCACAGCCCGGTGGATCCTATAATTTACCTAGCTGTGCTTTTAGAGACCTGGGAAAATACATCAATTTACAGACTAAAAGGCAATGGCTGCATTTCCATTTAGATTTATGACTCATTCTCATTGATCAACATAGTTTACAACTGCACTCTGGAAAATAGAGGCATCGAGAAAGCCAAAAAAAGAAAGAAAGAAGAGAGTTGGTCAAACAGTGAGAAAGCTAGACAGAAGCTGAGATGTAATAGCGCTTAGAGAAGTGAGAATGAGAGGAAATAACGAAAGAACAAAACTGTGGCTGGTGAATAAGTGTGAGCTGTTTAGTGAGAATTGGCGAGGCATGGTGTGGTTTCCAGATGCTTTGCAGTGTTCCTGACATAATGGTGCTGTAAATCCATCAGTGTGTTCCATAGCGCTTTTACCTCCGCCAATTTATTGGAACCACTATGGTCGCATGAAAGAGGCGTAATGATGTATGGTGTCAGCACAGTGACTGATGTGTGTTGTCCTTAACAACAAACAATCAACACTAGAAGCCCGTATGGGTTGTTCAATGTGAGGCGATGTAAATCCAAAATGGCACATAATGCTCGACAAGTGCAGTAAAAGTTCCCTTCAGAAAGGTTTCGCCAACTACTTATACCTCAGCGGTGACGAGAATAAGATCAGACTGCTATCACAAATGATTGGAACTGCAGCTGAAGAGGTGTATCAGCAGCATCCGTTGTATTGGAAGTCTGGTGTGGTCTATCCCAAATGCTAGTGATACGTGGAACTATTCCTTAACCATATTTTGCCACCATTTCTTCTACTGTCATCTCATGGAAATTGTGACTTTGGCTGACACCAGTAAAGAGGCAGTTTGATGGATACTTGAAGCATCGTTCCAAACAGGCAAAATTAATCCTCGGGGAAAACTAAAAGTTCACTCAGCCAACTACCAACCAGGCAAAGAGGGTAACAGAGTTTGTAGTCATCTGATTAACTGATTTAATATAAACTGAAAGAGAAAAAGCCTTAAGGCAACTCCTGCATTTTTACCTAATCTAGAGGACCTGTCTTGTAATGCGGCTCTGTGTCAAAATGTACTGTTAAAGAGGTGGTATTCTGCTTTTTGGCTTTTCCCCTCTCCTTTATTGAGTTATATCTCTTTTTTGTGCATGTAACAGGTTTGCAAAGTGAAAAAGCCCAAAGTCCAGCCCAAAGGGAGTTCCCATCTCCCACAGAAAGCTCTGCTCTGAACTGGAAACAGCTCGTTTGTAGTCCAGCCTTCACTTCCTTTACTTGTGACGTCACAATGAAAACTCATCATAAAGCTTGCCAAGCTGCTAGCGGGGTCAGGCACGCCCTCAAACCAAGCTAGTCTGAGCGGAGGACTCGCCTTTGTTTGGTTTTCCATTGTAGAAATATTGCACCTGTTCCTGCTTCCAGGTACTTTTTTCGTATCACCTCACCTCCATCGAGGTTCCAAGCGAGCTGAGGGATACTAAAATGTAACGTGAAAACACCACAGACTGCTGATTGGTCAGAGAGAATATTCACTATTCACTGCATCATCATTCGTGCGCCAGACAGAGGCCAGCAACAGAAAGTTTTATATTTTACAGTTTTCGTATGGAATTAAATCCACTTCTGAGAAGTTTTGAGGTGAAATCAGCTGTGTAGATTTCAAATATTGACAGTTTTACGAGAAGTGATGGCGGAACAAAAATGTGCTTGTGTTGTGAATTATTTTGGAGCATTATAGCCTAAATTGTTATCATTAATTACTAGAGCAATGGTGGTCTACATCGTCATCATTTAAAGTGTTATTTTATAGTGTAAAGTTTAACTACTGAGTGTTTAACTACTGAGTGTTTAATGAGTGTGTTCAAACTCATATTTTATTCTTATACGCTGTGTGTTTATCATATATTATTCTTATTCTCTGTGAACGTGTGCTTTTTAATGTGCCTACATGAGCAGAGAAGCTGCTCAGGCCGCGCAGGCAAAACCTAGCCAACCGTAACCCACTCATTAGAAGCAAGGCACATGCAGAAAGTCACGTACGCCAGGGCTGAGATCATCGCGAACTGAAGCCAAGAATGAGATCATGACATGTTGTGATTTATGGCAACTGGTACGGCTAGGTACTGCATGCAACCAAGCTCTGCGCTGCTGAAAGTTAACTTGTATGAGACAAAGCACTCTCATGGTTGGCATTGCTAAATCATGTAATTGTTCATTGAATCACGTTATACATGTATGAAATATGTTATTCCTTATCAATTCTTTTAAAAAATACGATTGTAAGTGTTTAAGTTTTAATGGTGTCAAACTATGCCTGTATAACTTTAAAAAATACAGTGGGACTGAAGTTGAAACATATTGGTGGATTTCTAATCCAGTAATGTAAAAAAATATAAAGAGAGATAAATGGTAACAATAATTACATGTAATAATAGTTAAAAAGTGGAAATTGTAACATTAATGAAAGGGTTAATTTGGTAAAACAGTACAAGAAAAAGGCCACTAGATGGCAGTAGAGGATAAGAAATCCACCAAAGGGGAGGAATGGTCAGCGAACACCATAGGTGGAGTTAAGGAGTAACGCCCACCTAGAAGGAGGAGATAAGGAGGAGTTAAGATGTAACGCCCACCTAGAAGGAGGAGATAAGGAGGAGTTAAGATGTAACGCCCACCTAGAAGGAGGAGATAAGGAGGAGTTAAGATGTAACGCCCACCTGAAGGGAGGGACAAGGTGGAGCTTAAGGTGAATATAAGGCGATGTTCGCTGACCACCAACTCGGTTCCATCCTGAGACCTGCAGGGATGTTGCTCGGGTTTATCTGTCCTTTATTGGAATAAACTCTTTTGCACCGACTCTTGACCGTCTCCAGTGAAGTTTTTGACTACGCCGTCTTTTGACTAAAGAAGAAATCTAATAGAGTAATTTTATTGAGTTTATTACGTTGGTTAGGGTAAGGACCAGGTCTTTTACTGGCCCGGCCGGTCCTTATTTCCGACCCGACACTTGAATATTTGAGTTGAGGAGCTCCGCAAGTGGCTGCAGGGGAAGCCTGCTGTGACCCGCGGGAGGAGCATGAGGCCGGCCAGCCGCCCGCTCACAGAGCCCTCTGCTCCCGCCGTCACACAGACCGCTGCAGCAACAACGGCAGAGGAAAACACAGCTGGAAGCTTTTCATACCGCTTATCTGTCTTTACATTCTGAGGAAGGTTGAAACGTTTTAACTTAAAAAAGAGAAAGCTGTGTGGATCGCTGGTGTGTGTGTCGCATTGAACATTACGTCGTGACAATTGTGTGTGGCGTCGCCATGACGACAAGCTACGTACTATCTCTGGGTATCTGCAATGGAAAACGGAGCAGGGCTGAGTAGAGTCGAGTCTATCGATTTGCGCTATGGTAGCATTTTTCGGCAAGGCAGCATAGATCGTCAGAACGACAACAGTTCAACGTTTAGTCCTGATAAGATGTGGAACAATGATGTTGGGTGGTTGTGGACTTGTGAGTAACTTATACCATCTGCTAGGTTACGGTCGCAGTCTGAAGCGGCTTTGATTTGGATCACACTACCTTGTTTCTTACGACCCGCCCTTCTCTGCTTCTGATTGGCTTAGTAACCCTTACCTGGGAACTGCGCATGTGCAACTCCCAACAAAGATTTTGTACAAGTAAGATGAAGTAAGATCACTCTGTAGCTGAGGAGCGGAGCGTACAACACACAGGGTGAAAAGAGGAGCTGCAGCAATGTGCAGTATGAGAAAAATATGGTGTTTTTTGACCATGTAAACCTGTTCTGGTACAACCCCTAATTAAGATTCTGAACCTGAAACTGAGCATAATACCACCTCATTAATACCATTAGTGATCAACTTATAACCAAACTAAGTTGGGGAACACAACGGGTAGAGTAGGGGCTGATTTTTGTCCAGGGCTCGCTAGGAAGTTAATAAAGCCATGGCTACTAGTTATCAAAGTAGCTTGGTCAGTAATGCAACAATAAAATAATGTAATATAAACGACAATCAGGACAGAAAAGAAACAAAACAACAGAAGGACACCAGAAGCAGCACAACTTCAAAATAAAAACAGAAAACACCGGAAACATGAAATACTATCAGCACCCCAGAGCCATGCCAGTATACTCCTGTAAATTACTTGTATTACACTTGGTCTGTCTCCCACAATTTTCACTCTTCATACATAATTTTATCATCTAAACACAGGAAATGTGTCCTTGTTCCTTATAGTCTTATGGAATTAAATAGACCTTCACATTTGGACCTAAGAGCTTCCAAGTGACAGCAGTGCCAGGCAAGCTCCCTCAGACTTCTATTATAACTGAGACCAGAAAATCTCTCCTTTTCACTTTTCTGCTTAACGCGCTCCAGTGCTCACATTTTTAACACCACAAACATAAAATCTACATCAACGCGCTCGGAAGACTCTTTTGGAGTCTTTACTTTGGGGATTGGATTTACGATTTGGAACAGTATGCAGGAGTTTAAGTTTTTCTCCTATTAAATGTCCTGTCTGAGCTCCTCGTCTCCCCTCTCCTCTCACTTGTGTGTGTGCTTGTCCCTCCCCTATGCACTGGCTCAAAAGTGGCAGTCAATGTTCCAACCAGTGTGTGTGGGTGTGTTTGTGTTCAGGTGTGTTCAACTTCAGTTTTCAGAGTTTTTAAGTGCGACAGCTCCTACATTTTAAAGACTACATAAGCATAATATACATCTGCGTCTTCAGTGAAGCCCCCGATATACTTGCTTTTTAGCAATGCATAGGGGTAGACAGGCGTCGGCGACGCAAACAGGCATAGTTCACATACTTGCCTGCGTACTTTGAGTGTACCTGGAGGATTAAACGTGAATCCACTAGGGCGAAGATCAGGGCCGGATCGTCCCTCGCCAACACAGGTCATTGAAGTTACCATATATGCTTCCTCACCGCTCTAGGGTAAATTTATACTGTAATTTTCTGGGGTGTGGCCGGCACACAGGCTTGGGGGATATCGACAGAGGTGCTGAGCTCCTTAAGTGGTGAGACCTGACTGGTCTTCGGCTGATGGCATCCCTGAACACCTGAATCCTGTTTTTTAGAGACAGGCCATCCACAGCAAGAGTCTTGCAGTCCCGCCTGTAGATGACCGTGGCATTTGTGAGGCTCACATCAATAAGATTTGCAAATATGGTACCACCTCTTGGATTTCATGGGGGTGCGGAAGGGATGGACCAGCAGGTCACTCTTGTCAATGCTCCCATGTGGCATTGTAGCTTTTGATGACCGCAGGGCAGCTCACAACCATATCAGACATTTCAATCCATTCATTATAATCTATTACCTCAAACGCAACAGGACCAACGGTCTGATCTATCTCGACGCATCAACATCTTTTGACCTGCTTACTATATAAACTCAAGACTAGCCAGTCATGTTTCCCCCCAAGACCATCTGTTAAGAGACAGGTCTCCAGCATACCTAACATACCTTTGCACCAATCCGAACATATCAAATATCAAAAATGCCAAAAATTTTAAAATGTTCACACATGCCATATTTCATAACTGGCATCCCATCTAAATATTCATATTAATATGTAGTACCAAACATCCAAAAGGTAATCATTTGGAAGTGCCCTTTTTGGATCTGGCATAGGTTCCCATATGTGAGAACATAATTCAAAGTGTGCTACACTTCGACCACATTGACACCTTCTCACAATTTTGACAATAGCAGAACATCAAACAAATGGGAACCGACCTGTGTGGCCTTTAACCTGAGAGGAGAATTTGAAGAAATTAACAGCTGCAGTGGGTCAGACATGTCCCAAAGAATAGCTTAGTGAATGTGACATCTGGGTTTATGATGTCTGGGCTTGCCAGATTTCCACTGTCCTCACCTGCCTTTTCTATTTTTTTCCCCTTACATGAATAATCTATATGAACTCTGAGTTGAGGCCTGCAGGCACGAAGTCTGGTCATGTCCTTGGAGGGAAAGACAGCTTTGGCAGAAGACCTAAATGCAACCACAGCCTTGGCTTTTTTGCTCAGCAGCCAACAGGCGAACAATAGCTTGTACTCTTGACCCTGTTATGAATGGCTGCAGGGGACGAAAAGATAACTTATGTGTGTGTGTAGGCAAGTATGTGTCTTACTGAACATGAACATGACATAACATGGACTGCATTTACAAATTTATTTTAGGATTTATGATCTTAATTTCATGCTTTTGCTTATGTTAATCGTTGTTATATGTGATGCTTTCTGGATTCACTGTTTAAAAACTGTGTTTTGATGCTGCTGTACCCTACCTCGTCAAACTCTAATAAATGACTGATACAGATATTTTTGGACTCAAAAATCAAAGCATAATCTTTAAAACTTCAAAAACATCAACATAAAATGTCAGGTTTTACATCATTATCCACAATCATTGTGCTATGACACAAATTCTTTGCTAAAGAAACTTAACAGACCAGACTGCAATGCAAATATAGCTACTGTAAGAAAGTTCATTTTGATTGAGAGAAAGGCATCGACAGAATGTAGTGGACACATGTCAGTTTGCATAACGAGGAGGACATACACCGGAGAGGAAATACATTTAGAAACGACTTCATTACAAACTAAATGCTGGAATAAATATCACAAACTGTTTTGTATCTAACAGAATCCCTGTTCCTTGGTAGGTCCATCATTTTACTAATTCAAGTCATGTGGACAAACTTAGTTGGTTAGCTGTATCAAGAAAAAGGTTATAATGGAAGGGTATTTTAGCTATGAGATTATTGGATATGAAAGCTGACTGGTTAAAAAAACAAGATTTACTAAAAGGATCTTTTTTAATAATGTTTCCTTATTTTCTATAATGCAGTTATATGTGTCAACAGCTCTGGTGTACTTGTGGCTTCACAAATTCTGTAAGTATGGGAGGAGTAAGTGATTGCTGTATTTCTTTTATACTGTAGTATAATGAGTCGCAGTCTTTGAGGTGCTCTCTCTCTCTCTTGGGTTCTGTGGGGTTGCTCAGTGGTATGTATGAGTCATGTTACCTTAAGGTGTTACATTCAATAAGATGATTTAATTTAGTTGATAATAGTTTTGCCTGTACAGGGTTTACCCCGCCTTCACCCGATGTCAGTTTGGCCCCAGCCCCCCGCGACCCTGTACGCAGGATAAGCGGTTGACGATGGATGGATGGATAATAGTTTTGTCTATCTTTCTTAGAGGCCATGGGGATTTGTTCGGCCAGTCATCGGCTACTCTGGATTGCAACCGCTGTTCTGGCTCTATTTTTATCTCTTTATTTTCTCTGGTTAAGTTTTGGCCCTGTTATTTTCTTTTATATTCTTTTGATTGAGTTTTCGCTTCTGACTTCCACTGGGCCACTGCAGAGCTATCGGATGTCTTTTTGTGGGCGGCTTGACTGTTAAAGCCCCTAGAAGTGGACTTTCTGTGACACAGCTGCCAATTACATAACACATGCTCCCAATAATTTAGTATTAATTGATTTTGAATCATTTGTATTTTTGTTGCCATCTATTTTGGTTTTGTTATTTTCATTAATTGGTTTGTTTATTTCTTCACTTCTTGTTTCTTGAGGAGCCTTGTCCACACTTGTGTGTAGCATCCTGTTGTCAACTTGTAAGCCTCTTCCTGTCCTGAGCTTTAGTAAATTTCCTTGCCTTGTGTATGTTTTTGAGTCCCGCTCCCTCTGTTGCCTGAATTCATTAATAGTGGCAAAGACGCTCTAAACTGTGGTAAATTCCAAGGTTCCTCTATGTATACCAGGCTTAATTTGAGAGATATTGATGGAAATGGTGTTCAAAACATCTCTTTGATGGAATTGTGCAGCCATAACAACATGTTGTCTTGGGCTTGAATATTTCACTCAGTTTAAGCAAAAAATTATTGAAGAAGTGCTGGAACAAGCTGATACTATACATATACTATACATATACATCCATGTGTTTAAACTGTGTCTCTGACAAAATGTGGGTTCAAGCAGATCAATATCTGCCTCTTCACTCTAACCCTTTAATGTATAGCCTGCGTTGGGCTGCACACTGCTTTCTTTACCTAAGTAAATCACGTTCATCTGATTCCTTCTGTCTGTTCCTTATTATGGTTCACACAGCAGACATTGTTAGTGAACACACACTGGAGGCTGTTTCTCTAATTACAACACTCAACCAGCCCTCGACTATTCCTGCACAAGCACAAATACACACACACACACACAAACACACACACCAGTACAGCCAACTGTCGCTGCACCATCCACTGTCCCCCAGCCATCTTTCAACTAACTTGTAAGCAGCTCTCAGCCAATTCCCAACATGCTGCTATTTAGAATCTTGTGTGGAAAATCACAAAGCATACTTTCACACACACAAACTACTGATCCAAATCCACAAACCTAAACCCACCACATCCAACAAACACAAGGCCATAATATTTCCAAGTCACAGTTGCCCCATGTTTTGTTGCCATTGGCTGTAGTGGTGGCAGCTCACTTTATGTTGAGCCATCAGCTCAGCCAGGCAAACGCCTGGTTGAGGGCCATGAGACTGTTCTTTACATGGGGAGACGTCCCTGAGGACAGAAATACAATCATGTGGAGTGTGTAAATGTGTGTGCAAGTGTGCATACTTGTGTTCAAATATATACTAGGTGCAGCTGGATAATATGATGGCCTGGAAGACAGTCCTGAAACACCAGGATCATTGCATTGGTTCAGTCTGTCTTACGGCAGACACTTATTTCTTCTGGGCATCCATTAAAGGAAAATGTTTAAGAAAAAACAGCAGAGTACATTTAATGCATACATCAGTGTCTCTGGTTATCCATTAAAAAAGACAGCAAAGTGCAAGCGACTGGAAATAACCATTGAATGAAAACAGTATTTATGTTAAAGTCAGAGAAAGTCAGAGCAACTTATGTTGTACTGATGGAAATAAAAACAGGAGCAGATCAGAAAACTGAGAGGCTTTTTACTAAATTGTGGAAAGATATATGTAACAATACAACAAGAAATTAGAAATAAAGGCCTGGTTGTCTCTGCAGCTGATGTAAATAAAAAGCAGCAAAGGCCAAGCCTCTGTCTGAAAAAAGTAAAAGCAGTAGAACATATTAGTGGTGTTTATTATATGACCTGTATACAAACACAGTACTGCTTCTCTCAGTACTTTTCACTACTGACTAACTTGTGTCTGTAGCACTGTGTATGGAATCAACTGTCCTCACCAGAGAAGTGACAGGATCATAATTCACAACAACAAATGTTTATGTTTTTCTAAATAGATATTTAAGTTTGTGTGAATGATGACTCAATGCAAAACCTCTTACGGAGATGGTCAGGGATGTTTGGGCATGTTAAAAGTCAGACTTTGACACCAGAGACATACACTGGTTTCATGATTTGCCTTCAATAAATTGTTCTTGTTGCCAATTACCCATACTTACTGGTATGGAAAATTAAGTAAAGTACTCAAAGCAAGTTACTGTCTATCAGTATACAATAACTTCAGCATTCTTGGCTATGGCATTAGTGGTGATAACCCATTCTTTGATTAAATATTTGCAGCTTACAGTATCTCACACAAGTGAGTACACCCCCCACATTTTTGTAAATATTTGATTCTTTGATCTTTTCACGTGACAACACTGAAGAAATGACACTTTGCTACAATGTAAAGTAGTGAGTATACAGTGTAAATTTGCTGTCCCCTCAAAATATTGTATATTTAGTACAAAAATACAAAAATATTGTACAGTAAATTAAGTTAACTACAGTATATTCTGAATTTCATCAAAACTCAGCTTTGTCCTAAAAAACATTAAAAGTTATATATTTGAAAAGCTTAGATGATTTTGTAACTTGATGTCAAAACTCAAGTGTCATAGCCACAACAACAAATTCTGAATGATACCTGGCCCTACTCCCCGCTTTATCTTCCTAAAGAAACATGGAAAGTTTTTTTGTATGACGATAACAAATCATAGTTACGTTAGAAATACAAATATACAAATTCTTATCTTGCGTATTCATAGAAGTCTTGGAAACTGACTGTAGCGCTGCAAGAGTCTGTAGTTATAGCACATAGTGGTAGTGTTAATTGTAAAAAATGACACATTAATTAGGTATTGGCCTGTCTGTAGTGGGAAGAAGAATAATGAATGGTGGACACACATTTCACTTTCTTGAGTAATTTTCCAAACACACTATATAAAACTTTTAGTAGTGCCAACAAGTATAGCCACATAACTTTAACGAAACCATTTACTCCACACCATAAATCACTTCTCATTTAAGACCTGCTCTTATACGTTTTCCCTCTCTATCATCCAGCTAAGCAGTTGCAATATCTAAAAGGGATATAAACATGAATCACAGCAGTGCTGTGACTGTCCACAGAAATGAATTGTGGTGGGGCTGGGTGCGGCGGGGGGGCGGCGCAGAGTGATTTGAACTCATAATCGTAATGCACGTCGCTTTGAAGGAGACTTCATGAATATCCTCAGAGTGGCTTGCTGGCACCGGGTCAGATCTGATTTGCATATTATTTACGGCCACTAGCTTAATTTGAAGCAGAGGTTTGAGCCTGTGATAACGCCAGAGCCTTATCTTCAGAGTTGGCTAAGTGGCTGCAGGAGTAAACTTCTCAAAGTGATATGCTCCAGTAGGCTGACAAGGAGCAGAGGCCCTGCTGCATTCAGCACAGAGCTTTGTCTGGAAAGTGTGCACAGTACAGTGTTTGGAAGGAGATGTAAACATGTCATTTCTTTAAATGTTATCTTGTATCATTTGGCCACAAAAAAAGCACATCAGGATGTAGTTTGGATTAAACACAGCTGAGGCCACATTTTTACTTGCAGAACAAATCCACCTTTTTAATGGTTAACATAAATCTTTACAAGCATAATCCATGGTGAAGTGTCAAGTCTGATCAACTGGCTATTGTGAAAATAGGGTGTTTTAAAGAATAAAATATAATTACAATAAAAAATAATTATAATTTACTTTTACCCTTAACATTAGTTAATTTCCCAACTTATGCTAAGTAGATGTTCTACTGTCAGCAATGTTTATGTATTTAGATTTATTTCCTAGTGATATGTGCAAGTGTTTGGAGACATTTCTGTTGTGTTCACTTTACTGCAGCACTTTCATTTCACTTTAATTTGAAAGCATTTTGAACTTTTTAACATCAATTCACTAACAAAGACCACACCCACGAAGAGGTAGATTTAGAATGGTTTACTACATTATATGGAGCTGAGCTGAGACGATGTAAGAGGGATGGATTAAGGGTCCGGAGGAAGAACTGTGGGATGCAGGAGGGGGTCGAGGGATGAAGGGGTAAGGGTCTAGGGGTAATGGACAAGGGGGTTGGGGGAAGAAGAATGAGAGATGAAGGGATGTAGGAGTATAGAAGACTGGTGTCTGCTGGCAGGAAGATGGGGGCGGGAACTGGTGGGAGTACTGAGCCCACAGGTCTTGTATGCAGACAAAGGGAAGAGAGAAAGAAAAGGACAGAGGGGGTTTGGGGAGGGAGGGTTTTGAAAACTGAAAAGGGGAAGTGAATGGAAAAGGTGTGCTTCAGTATTTTATGTGCTGAAATAGGACGAGTTCAAGGCACGGTCTTAGTTCCCGAATCTAGTTACAAAACTTCATTTGGGACAGGGTGTAGTTGGACTTAGTAAAATTGGACTACGTCTGGTGACATTTATCTTTTTGTCAACACATAAAAGATCCGAACAATGTATCCTACTAACAGGTATTGTGTTTGTATTCTAAACCTGATATACCTTACCTCAACACACCAATGAGCCGCACTGTTATACTGGCTTTTCCTTCATCACCATGAACACACACACACACACTGTAGCTTACTTTCATTCGATCCACATAACGCTGCCCCAAATATTCACAAGAGCACCAAATGTGGATTAATCCACTGCTGAAAATAGTCCCCAGCAAATGCACTATTTCATCCTGTTTGTAACAAACTACAGTGGTCAGCTCTTAGGAAATTACTGGGCCTTTTCAAAAATTAAACTATATATTCATGAGCAGTTTTAAAATACATATGTCTGATTTATGAGCAACCCTAACCTTTGAATATTTTTGATTTCAGTCTGGGCTTTTAAAAGTCAAACACGTGTTCAGCTAGGTTGAGGTCAGGTTGTTGATTGGCCAATTAAGAACATTCCAAAGGGCTCGTTTGCCTTGTCAGAATGTTTAAAAGCATTGTCCTGCTGCATAATCAAGTCTTGCTTAACAAGTTTTGATGCATTTGTTTGAGTTTGTGGCAGCTCCCTAAGAAACATTGTAATGAAATAAATTCAAATGACCACAGCCACTTAAAGGATCATTTTGGTATTTTTAAATCGGCTGCAGTGGCTGCAATGCATAGGAACCCAGAGAAACTGAAGTGTTGCTCAACGACAATTCTCAATTTACTTCCTAACATTGCTCCAACACAACAAACTCCTCTCTCCAACTCTGACTCAAGTTTCCATGTCAGTAAAAAGTAATACTGCCTAACTTTAGTTTAGCACTGAAGGAAAAATCTGTGTTGTCCCTGCTCTTTAAGAACTTTGCTTTTTCTATTTGTTATTATTATAATTATCATGATTTAGTAATGAAATATTCTTAAAGATTAACTGTGCTACTATTTGCTACATATGAAAATCTCCCTTTGACCTTTGGGAAACTAGAATGGGCATTTTCACTATTCTCTGCCAACAATTAATTGTGAAAATAATCAGCAGCTAATCAATAATGAAAAGGTCAAGTGTGTAAGATTTAGTGGCATCTAGCTGTGAGGTGCAACCAACTGTCTAGTCTATCGCAAAAAAAAACATGTCGGGAGAATTTGGTTTTCCACCCAAAATGGGATTGAACACACAACCTTTAAGGTGGGAGTCTTGCACTTTACCAACTGAGCTAACCGAACACCACATCAAGAGCCCTGTACATTCACAGGCAAATTCAACAGACCAAAAGAACATCTATGACACTGAAGCTTCTATATTTTTTCAAACAACCCACTATTTTTTAATAAAAGTCAGCGTACAATTTGGCAAGATCTGTGTAAGAGTGAGCATATCTGTCTTCTGAAATTGTACTGTTGAAATGAATCAAGAAGATTAGACTGATGTCATTCACATTTGGAGAGAATGAGTCCTGAAAGCCCTTCATCCACGTCCTGGGAGAAGATGCCAAGAAATATCTTGTAAGTTTTAACAGTCATTGGCATCAACGTACCATGTCGAAGGCTTGTACATTAAAAATGGCCTGCATGGTGGGCCACCCAAATCCCCTACTTGTCACTCCAGTGGTATCTTTTCATACAAAGTGTTATGGTTTTCCTTAACTAATGTATAGCCATTCAGAAGGAAAATTTTCTCAAACAAATAAGGGTGTATGGACAAAATTTACTGCACGGTAACAAAAGAATTTTTTGCTAGCCTGACTAGGATGATGTTGACACTGAAGTAATGATCAAATGAGCTATAGTGTGCTTTCCTTGGTATTACATTGTGTTGTAGAGTAAAAGCAGTACAGACATCAAGGCATGAAAAATAACACTGTTTGTCAGCTTTAATTTATGTCCTGATGTCGGTTCTGCATGCAGTTTAGTTGTATTTTAATTGTAACTACAATTCTATTTATTTTCTACCCTATTGTAGCTGAATAACCAAAATGAAAAACAAACGTCTAATGTTTGGGCACTTCATGTTATTAAATTGTTGAATCAACATTACTACAACTGCTATACATGTCAGAGGTCGCACGCCTCTGCAGCAACTAGGGGTTAAGTTCTTGCTCGGGACACAATGGTGGATGTCTTACAGTGGGAATCAAACCCAGGTCTCCAACACCAAAGGCAAGCATCTTATGCTATACTGCAGGACACGCAAACATAGGATAAGCAGGAGGGTATAGAGCAGCTCACCGTGGCGTTCGATAGAAGGCGCGAGGACTACAGGATCCACCAAAAGACAGTAGCATCGTCCTAAAGGGGAAGGA
>NW_024040345.1:0-22920 GCF_014851395.1 Micropterus salmoides | reverse complement strand
TGAAGCCAAGAAACAGAGCTATAAAAGGAGGTGAAAGTCGGTCGTTACATGGTTTTTATGTCGACTCTGGTCTCTGTTCTGGCAACAGAATGGGGCTCTATTTTGATCTCTGACACACTCCGCTGGAACTTTTGTGTTCTAATTGGTGTCTGTTTTTGCTGATAATAAAAATGTTGGTAAAAGTTCAAGCTTTCTTATCTGGCCCAAGTCTTGAATTTTTACACGACATTAATGCAACTGTGATAATGTTCTCAAGCACTGGGTTAACAGTTGAAACTTCCTGTTTTCAAGCTGGTCAGCCACATCCCCCAGCAGGTCTGCCAGCAGCCTCCCTCTTGAGGCCATTGTGTGAATTAAATGTCTATATTATACTACAAGGTTAGCTACACAGTAAAGTCAGCAGTAAGTCTGAACTTTTAGAGTGTAAGTTAATATTTAACACTACACCACACTAAGAAATGCAAATCAAGTTCTACACTAAGAAAGAAATAACATCCTATGTTATTCATAATTTTCTCCCATTAATTCACTCTTCATGAGTTTTAAACCTTTTCATTGACTCCTGCAATTCATGAAATTCACTAACATTTACTCACCTTAATATGTAGGGTAACATGGGGTAAAACTCCCCCTGTGGTAAGACGCCTTCCCACGGTAATTCTAACAAAAAACACAAAATTTCACAATTTTAAGGGGAGCCTTAAGAGAAGTTATGCAATTGTTTAGAGAGAATTTTTTTTTTTTTATAATTTTTGGTTAAAGTAGGAAAATTAGTATGTTTGGGGTGCAAACAGTGGGGGGCATCTTTACATTTGATGAAATTCAAATTAATTTGTCAACTGTAGGTATTTACTTTATATTATGTTACTTTAAACATGGCCATGGGCGTCTTACCCCACTCTACCCTATTCAATATTTAATATCAGTGAATGTCCACAGGAGCAGCGGGTATCCGAGGTGTTTACGTTACCAGGGTAACACACTGCGGAACTGACGTGTGCTTTAACCTTTGACGTATGCTTTAATGCCGTTGCTGAATGGAGGGAATGCTGCGTTCAATGCAACTCGGAAACCCAGTTCCGACCGGTCTCGAACGCGGCATAAGTTCCCTTAACCTCACCAAAAGCTAAAGAAACTCATTTTAAAATATTAAGGTACTTTTGTATATTTGTCTGGCTCTCAGGTGTTTTTATAGTTCACTTTGGAAAGTTCATGGTTGGCTTTACCTGTTTTCCACTCTGGACTTTCGCTGTATGTTTGAGTACGGCAGTGTGGGCGAAGCCTGTTGAAGGTAAGTTCATATGTTTCGTTACCAGAGCTAACAGTTTCTTTCATTCATTCATTCAGTCAAATGTCGAGCGATAATCAGTTAATAATACTAATATTGTTGTTAGGCTATACATTCATGCCAATAAAGCTGACTTGAATGAAGAAAAATAAGTTAAGTATCGACTGTGTCCATTGTTCTCCTGATAGTTTAGGCTAGTGTTGCCTACATGAACTGAAATGAATTGTTACAGCCTATTCTTCAGTAACGTTATGGCTTCGCTGTAACTTTAAAACAACCTATAACACTTATGTGATGTGTGGATCAGTTAAAGGCAGGGTAGGCAAGTTGCTTCTAAACACTTTTTGACATATTTGTTGAAACTGTCTTTATTCACCAGTGCATATTAAAAAGTTAGGCGCTCTGAAAAAGAGAGTATAAAACTCTGCTGTCTCTAATCCTCTCAGCGCTGCAGTAAACACAGCCGCTCGTGTCATTCGGACCGAATGCAGTGATTGGCTTGCTGACTGTCACTCTCCCTCGCTGCCATGGCTACCAGCCGTGCTGCTACAGGAGCTGTTTATTATACCATGTTTACACCTATCTTTACACCTTGTATCTAATCTGTTTGTGTAATTATCTCGTGTCTGCAGGCGTTGTTTGACTGTATGTTACTCTTTTACAAATGATGTAGCTGTGTGATTGTAGTTATGAGAAAGACATTTCAACGTTAGTGTACATAAACAAAGATGGCTAAAGGTCCACAAGTATCTGTGTTTCTGGTATACAGTCAGTGATGGTTTGGGTGCCATGTCATCTGCTGGTGTTGGTCCACTGTGTTTTCTGAGGTCCAAGGTCAACGCAGCCGTCTGCCAGGAAGTTTTAGAGCACTTCATACTTCCTGCTACTGACCAACTTTATGGAGATGCAGATTTCATTTTCCAACAGGACTTGGCACCTGCACACAGTGCCAAAGCTACCAGTACCTGGTTTAAGGACCATGGTGCCCCTGTTCTTAGTTGGCCTCGCCTGACCTTAACTCTCTAGAAAATCTATGGGGTATTGTGAAGAGGAAGATGCGATACACCAGACCCAACAATGCAAAAGAGCTGAAGGCCACTATCAGAGCAACCTGGTCTCTCATAACACCTGAGCAGTGCCACAGACTGATCGACTCCATGCCACGCCACATTGCTGCAGTAATTCAGGCAAAAGGAGCCCCAACAAAGTACTGAGTGCTGTACATGCTCATACTTTTCATGTTCATACTTTTCAGTTGACCAACATTTCTAAAAATCCTATTTTTTTGTATTGGTCTTTAGTAAAATTCTAATTTTTGGAGACACTGAATTTGGGATTTTCATTAGTTGTCAGTTTTAATCATCACAATTAAATGAAATAAACATTTGAAAAATATCAGTCTGTGTGTAATGAAAGAATATAATATCCAAGTTTCACTTTTTGAATGGAATTACTGAAATAAATCAACTTTTTGATGATATTCTAATTATATGACCAGCACCTGTATAAGATACCTATAATATAGTTTGACATTGTTTGTAGCTAAACCTACTGTGTGAACCTTTTACTGTAACTGGTGTTATGCCATTACTTATTTTACCAGAAGTAAAAAATCCTGTATTTTTTATTTCTACTAACTACTGTATAAGAGAGCAATGTCAGGTGTTATTTATCAGGTACAGCAAGGTGTACAACAAAAGTCCAGGAAGTGGAGCTTGTACTCATTGAAGGTGGAGAAGGACTAGTTATATCGCAGACCTCCAGAGGGCCATCCTCCTCCTCCTCCTCCTCCTCCTCCTCCAGTTGTCTATTACTGAGGAGATGCCTAGAAGTAGAACCAGGAGACCTGATGATCCCCGTCAACATGGGGTTCAGTCAGGTGTCCCTGCTCCAACTGTATTGCTAGATACAGCAAAAAGTAATATGGTTGGTTTTGAAATGTGGTAATCATGTCTGAGAGGTGACTGTGATATATTTAATCATCTCCACAGCAGCGATACGATGCTACGAGTAAAGTCTGAACTGTCTTCATAATCAGTCGATACATCTGGACACACCTCGTCTCTTCCTGTGTATACACTTATTTTTATTGATGTTTTAAAAATGATCTATTTGTGATATAGGTTGTAGTTTTAGTAGTATACAATAACAATAAACAAGTGTTATACCACATTTGGATGTCATTATTTCAGACATAAGACATAAATGTAGTTGCTTGATTGTTTATGCTGCAAGTGTAAAGAAAAGGCATTTATCATTTTCTATGTTTTATTTTAAAAAAGAATGAAAATATTATACAGAATAGGGAAAAATATCTTTGTACTTTCTCTACCCTCCTGGGAATAAAACAAAAACACAGTGGAGGGAGTTATTGTGTAGCAGCTGGTGACATTACATCTTACACCCTGCTAGGATTAAACCTCTGTATTGTCCTGGTGGATCAGGATAACAGTTGCATATCTTCCAGAAACAGCAACTTAGTATCACGACTCTGTGACCAAGTGCTCCACATTTTAAAGACTTTCAGTTTTATTAAACTTTAATTTGCATTTTCACAATTTTCTAGACTCAAAAATGAATCAAGAAAACAATTGTCAGATTAATCAGTGATGTAAATGATTGTTAAGTACAGCTCTAGATTTATAAATCTCATACTTAGACTATAATCTTCTTTATTAAGTAAATAACAGTTCCTGTTGCTGGAAATGTTTTGGAAGCAAATCAGAATCCAGACTTCACTCTCTTTTCAGGAGATTTCTATTTTCCCCCCATTTCTCAGGTCAGCCTCAGTTGATCGGTTCATCTCGGCCAATCGTGGTCTCTCTGGGTGATGACATCATCCTGCCGTGTCGTGTGGAGCCTCTGCTCAACGTGGAGGACCTGACGGTGGAGTGGTGGCGTCCCGACCTCCCGCGTGACCCCGAAGATCCACTGAGTCCGTACAAGCATGTTCACCGTTACCGTGACAACCACGATGTAGAGGACATGAATATGTCGTCATACGCTGGGAGGACGACGCTGTTCAAAGACGAGCTGAAACACGGAAACGCTTCACTCAAGATCCTCAACGTGAAGCTCTCTGACCAAGGAAGCTACAGATGTTTCATCCCACAGCTGGGGAGGGCTACGATTATTAGGATTGTTGTCGGTAAGTTTCTTTAGATTAAATAACTCTGCTGCTGAGATAAACATTTTATAGTTCACTTACAGATTTACAGTCGTTCTCTGCTTGGTGCTCAACAGCTAGCAAAGAGGGCAGTGTTTCCCAAATGGCAGGCTTTTTTAAGTGAAGACTGAAACTGATGATTTTCAGCCTCACAGAGCTGCTAGCAAGTCTCTTAGTCAAAGGTCAAAACAGACATCTGTAGAACTTAAAGGATCACTTTGTCAACAGCTTGTGCGAGCATTCACCTGTAAATGTTGTTTCTTTTTAATATTGTGTTGTCAATCGTCATCTGGGTTTTTTCAGATCCAGACACTGTTAAAACCTGGACAACAGAGACGCCGCCGCTTCCCAGAAATCTCCAAACTCCAGATCCAAAGGTGGAGACGGATGTTAAAGGTGAGGAGACGGTTCAACTCTGTGAGGAGAGAAAGAGTTCACATAATTAGTGCTGAATCACACTCAGATTTGTGTATTTGTTGTATTTCAGTTACTGTAACTTCTGTCTCTGTCTTTTTTCACATCAGGTGGTCGATCCCATCAGGGCGTTTGGATCCCAGCTGTGTGTCTTACTGTCCTGGGAGTCTGTGGTGGCGTCGCTGGATATGTGATTAAACACAAGCCACAAAAACTAAATGTGAGTCAGAAGGAAACTGATCACGTTGTGAAAATCAAACCAGACTTTTCTGGGAGACGACTGACTGATTATTAAACTTGTCCTTCAGCCACCAAAGTATGACGTCATGTGTTTTCCTAAAGATGGTATTTGATGTTAACGTTCTGCACTTCTCCCCCTCTTTGATCTTCCTCATCAGATCAGGGATTCAGACCAGCATCACCTCCAGCCAGAAGTGGATCCACTGGATCAGCAGGAGGGAGCTCTTCATGATGGACACAGATTACCATCAGAAGGAACATTAACAATGTTGAAGGAGACTTTAAACTAGCGACAGAGACAATGAACTGATTAGTAAAGTGTTTACTGAGGGAATATATCAGTTGAGAAGTAGGCTCACTTTCTCACTGACTTCAATACAATCTAACTTTTGAGACTTAGTTTTTTAAGAGAGAGACTTTATATTTATTTTTTATAGTTTGCTCAAACTTCATCTTCAGCTCTTTCAGTGGCAGCCAGAGATGACAGCTATTTCACCTCAAAGCAACACATGATGGACAACAAAGACGACAGAAGTGGTGGTGATGGAGCAGTGGATAAGACGCATGCCTGTGTTTGTGGGAGACTCATTGTAAGTCACTTTGAATAAAGTGTCAGCTAAATGAGTAAAAATGTAAAAATAGTCTGAAGTGCCAAGCCTTTCTTCATCATTGGGCTCTCCTGCCCTGAAGGAGGATAACTGTGAGAACCCTGTTTTGTTTGAGACTGATATATACGATTCACAAATTAACTTATTTTCAAAATGTTACTTAACTGTAGGCCTACTTAATAGACTACATATCAGTAGGTGACTTAAACCACAAACATGGTGATCAGGAGCCGTCAGTGTTTACTCAGTGGAGTTTTACTCTTCGCTAAATTGAAAACATTTAAAAACAAAGTAGGTCGCAGTAAATTACACCACCTACAGTGCGTCAAAACTATTCAGTCTGCAGATAATTCTTTGTTTTCACAACAGGCTAACTTCTCAGTAAGTCTTTACACTATAGAAATGTAGGTTTTAATTGTATCTGTTTGTTTTAATGTTTAGGCTTCAATATTTAATATCAGTGAATGTCCACAGCAGCAGAGGGTATCCGAGGTGTTTACGTTACCAGGGTAACACACTGCGGAACTGACGTGTGCTTTAATGCCGTTGCTGAATGGAGGGAATGTTGCGTTCAATGCAACTCGGAAACCCAGCCAACAATTTTAAGGGGAGCCTTAAGAGAAGTCATGCAATTGTTTAGAGAGAAAATTAGTAAAATTAGTATGTTTGGGTGCAAACAGTGGGGGCATTTGTCAACTGTAGGTATTTATTATACTTTATATTATGTTACTTTAAACATGGCCATGGGCGTCTTACCCCACTCTACCCTATTCAATATTTATTTCAGTAAATGTCCACAGTAGCAGCGGGTTTCCGAGGTGTTTACGTTACCAGGGTAACACACTGCGGAACTGACGTGTGCTTTAACCTTTGACGTGTGCTTTAATGCCGTTGCTGAATGGAGGGAATGCTGCGTTCAATGCAACTCGGAAACCCAGTTCCGACCGGTCTCGAACGCGGCATAAGTTCCCTTAACCTCACCAAAAGCTAAAGAAACTCATTTTAAAATATTAAGGTACTTTTGTATATTTGTCTGGCTCTCAGGTGTTTTTATAGTTCACTTTGGAAAGTTCATGGTTGGCTTTACCTGTTTTCCACTCTGGACTTTCGCTGTATGTTTGAGTACGGCAGTGTGGGCGAAGCCTGTTGAAGGTAAGTTCATATGTTTCGTTACCAGAGCTAACAGTTTCTTTCATTCATTCATTCAGTCAAATGTCGAGCGATAATCAGTTAATAATACTAATATTGTTGTTAGGCTATACATTCATGCCAATAAAGCTGACTTGAATGAAGAAAAATAAGTTAAGTATCGACTGTGTCCATTGTTCTCCTGATAGTTTAGGCTAGTGTTGCCTACATGAACTGAAATGAATTGTTACAGCCTATTCTTCAGTAACGTTATGGCTTCGCTGTAACTTTAAAACAACCTATAACACTTATGTGATGTGTGGATCAGTTAAAGGCAGGGTAGGCAAGTTGCTTCTAAACACTTTTTGACATATTTGTTGAAACTGTCTTTATTCACCAGTGCATATTAAAAAGTTAGGCGCTCTGAAAAAGAGAGTATGAACCTCTGCTGTCTCTAATCCTCTCAGCGCTGCAGTAAACACAGCCGCTCGTGTCATTCGGACCGAATGCAGTGATTGGCTGGCTGACTGTCACTCTCCCTCGCTGCCATGGCTACCAGCCGTGCTGCTACAGGAGCTGTTTATTATACCATGTTTACACCTATCTTTACACCTTGTATCTAATCTGTTTGTGTAATTATCTCGTGTCTGCAGGCGTTGTTTGACTGTATGTTACTCTTTTACAAATGATGTAGCTGTGTGATTGTAGTTATGAGAAAGATATTTCAACGTTAGTGTACATAAACAAAGATGGCTAAAGGTCCACAAGTATCTGTGTTTCTGGTATACAGTCAGTGATGGTTTGGGGTGCCATGTCATCTGCTGGTGTTGGTCCACTGTGTTTTCTGAGGTCCAAGGTCAACGCAGCCGTCTGCCAGGAAGTTTTAGAGCACTTCATACTTCCTGCTACTGACCAACTTTATGGAGATGCAGATTTCATTTTCCAACAGGACTTGGCACCTGCACACAGTGCCAAAGCTACCAGTACCTGGTTTAAGGACCATGGTGCCCCTGTTCTTAGTTGGCCTCGCCTGACCTTAACTCTCTAGAAAATCTATGGGGTATTGTGAAGAGGAAGATGCGATACACCAGACCCAACAATGCAGAAGAGCTGAAGGCCACTATCAGAGCAACCTGGGCTCTCATAACACCTGAGCAGTGCCACAGACTGATCGACTCCATGCCACGCCGCATTGCTGCAGTAATTCAGGCAAAAGGAGCCCCAACAAAGTACTGAGTGCTGTACATGCTCATACTTTTCATGTTCATACTTTTCAGTTGACCAACATTTCTAAAAATCCTATTTTTTTGTATTGGTCTTTAGTAAAATTCTAATTTTTGGAGACACTGAATTTGGGATTTTCATTAGTTGTCAGTTTTAATCATCACAATTAAATGAAATAAACATTTGAAAATATCAGTCTGTGTGTAATGAAAGAATATAATATCCAAGTTTCACTTTTTGAATGGAATTACTGAAATAAATCAACTTTTTGATGATATTCTAATTATATGACCAGCACCTGTATAAGATACCTATAATATAGTTTGACATTGTTTGTAGCTAAACCTACTGTGTGAACCTTTTACTGTAACTGGTGTTATGCCATTACTTATTTTACCAGAAGTAAAAAATCCTGTATTTTTTATTTCTACTAACTACTGTATAAGAGAACAATGTCAGGTGTTATTTATCAGGTACAGCAAGGTGTACAACAAAAAGTCCAGGAAGTGGAGCTTGTACTCATTGAAGGTGGAGAAGGACTAGTTATATCGCAGACCTCCAGAGGGCCCTCCTCCTCCTCCTCCTCCTCCTCCTCCTCCTCCTCCTCCTCCTCCTCCTCCTCCTCCTCCTCCTCCAGTTGTCTATTACTGAGGAGATGCCTAGAAGTAGAACCAGGAGACCTGATGATCCCCGTCAACATGGGGTTCAGTCAGGTGTCCCTGCTCCAACTGTATTGCTAGATACAGCAAAAGTAATATGGTTGGTTTTGAAATGTGGTAATCATGTCTGAGAGGTGACTGTGATATATTTAATCATCTCCACAGCAGCGATACGATGCTACGAGTAAAGTCTGAACTGTCTTCATAATCAGTCGATACATCTGGACACACCTCGTCTCTTCCTGTGTATACACTTATTTTTATTGATGTTTTAAAAATGATCTATTTGTGATATAGGTTGTAGTTTTAGTAGTATACAATAACAATAAACAAGTGTATACCACATTTGGATGTCATTATTTCAGACATAAGACATAAATGTAGTTGCTTGATTGTTTATGCTGCAAGTGTAAAGAAAAGGCATTTATCATTTTCTATGTTTTATTTTAAAAAAGAATGAAATATTATACAGAATAGGGAAAATATCTTTGTACTTTCTCTACCCTCCTGGGAATAAAACAAAACACAGTGGAGGGAGTTATTGTGTAGCAGCTGGTGACATTACATCTTACACCCTGCTAGGATTAAACCTCTGTATTGTCCTGGTGGATCAGGATAACAGTTGCATATCTTCCAGAAACAGCAACTTAGTATCACGACTCTGTGACCAAGTGCTCCACATTTTAAAGACTTTCAGTTTTATTAAACTTTAATTTGCATTTTCACAATTTTCTAGACTCAAAAATGAATCAAGAAAACAATTGTCAGATTAATCAGTGATGTAAATGATTGTTAAGTACAGCTCTAGATTTATAAATCTCATACTTAGACTATAATCTTCTTTATTAAGTAAATAACAGTTCCTGTTACTGGAAATGTTTTGGAAGCAAATCAGAATCCAGACTTCACTCTCTTTTCAGGAGATTTCTATTTTCCCCCCATTTCTCAGGTCAGCCTCAGTTGATCGGTTCATCTCGGCCAATCGTGGTCTCTCTGGGTGATGACATCATCCTGCCGTGTCGTGTGGAGCCTCTGCTCAACCTGGAGGACCTGACGGTGGAGTGGTGGCGTCCCGACCTCCCGCGTGACCCCGAAGATCCACTGAGTCCGTACAAGCATGTTCACCGTTACCGTGACAACCACGATGTAGAGGACATGAAGATGTCGTCATACGCTGGGAGGACGACGCTGTTCAAAGACGAGCTGAAACACGGAAACGCTTCACTCAAGATCCTCAACGTGAAGCTCTCTGACCAAGGAAGCTACAGATGTTTCATCCCACAGCTGGGGAGGGCTACGATTATTAGGATTGTTGTCGGTAAGTTTCTTTAGATTAAATAACTCTGCTGCTGAGATAAACATTTTAGTTCACTTACAGATTTACAGTCGTTCTCTGCTTGGTGCTCAACAGCTAGCAAAGAGGGCAGTGTTTCCCAAATGGCAGGCTTTTTTAAGTGAAGACTGAAACTGATGATTTTCAGCCTCACAGAGCTGCTAGCAAGTCTCTTAGTCAAAAGGTCAAAACAGACATCTGTAGAACTTAAAGGATCACTTTGTCAACAGCTTGTGCGAGCATTCACCTGTAAATGTTGTTTCTTTTTAATATTGTGTTGTCAATCGTCATCTGGGTTTTTTCAGATCCAGACACTGTTAAAACCTGGACAACAGAGACGCCGCTGCTTCCCAGAAATCTCCAAACTCCAGATCCAAAGGTGGAGACGGATGTTAAAGGTGAGGAGAAGATTCAACTCTGTGAGGAGAAAAAGAATTAACATTATTAGTGCTGAATCACACTCAGATTTGTGGATCTGTTGTATTTCAGTTACTGTAACTTCTGTATCTGTCTTTTTTCACATCAGGTGGTCGATCCCATCAGGGCGTTTGGATCCCAGCTGTGGTTTTCGGTGTCTTACTTGTCCTGGGAGTCTGTGGTGGCGTCGCTGGATATGTGATTAAACACAAGCCTCAAAAACTAAATGTGAGTCAGAAGGAAACTGATCACGTTGTGAAAATCAAACCAGACTTTTCTGGGAGACGACTGACTGATTATTAAACTTGTCCTTCAGCCACCAAAGTATGACGTCATGTGTTTTCCTAAAGATGGTATTTGATGTTAACGTTCTGCACTTCTCCCCCTCTTTGATCTTCCTCATCAGATCAGGGATTCAGACCAGCATCACCTCCAGCCAGAAGTGGATCCACTGGATCAGCAGGAGGGAGCTCTTCATGATGGACACAGATTACCATCAGAAGGAACATTAACGATGTTGAAGGAGACTTTAAACTAGCGACAGAGACAATGAACTGAATAGTAAAGTGTTTACTGAGGGAATATATCAGTTGAGAAGTAGGCTCACTTTCTCACTGACTTCAATACAATCTAACTTTTGAGATTTAGTTTTTTAAGAGAGAGACTTTATATTTATTTTTTATAGTTTGCTCAAACTTCATCTTCAGCTCTTGCAGCCTCTCTGGCAGCCAGAGATGACAGCTATTTCACCTCAAAGCAACACATGATGGACAACAAAGACGACAGAAGTGGTGGTGATGGAGCAGTGGATAAGACGCATGCCTGTTTTTGTGGGAGACTCATTGTAAATCACTTTGAATAAAAGTGTCAGCTAAATGAGTAAAAATGTAAAAAATAGTCTGAAGTGCCAAGCCTTTCTTCATCATTGGGCTCTCCTGCCCTGAAGGAGGATAACTGTGAGAACCCTGTTTTGTTTGAGACTGATATATACGATTCACAAATTAACTTATTTTCAAAATGTTACTTAACTGTAGGCCTACTTAATAGACTACATATCAGTAGGTGACTTAAACCACAAACATGGTGATCAGGAGCCGTCAGTGTTTACTCAGTGGAGTTTTACTCTTCGCTAAATTGAAAACATTTAAAAACAAAGTAGGTCGCAGTAAATTACACCACCTACAGTGCGTCAAAACTATTCAGTCTGCAGATAATTCTTTGTTTTCACAACAGGCTAACTTCTCAGTAAGTCTTTGTACTATAGAAATGTAGGTTTTAATTGTATCTGTTTGTTTTAATGTTTAGGCTTCAATATTTAATATCAGTGAATGTCCACAGCAGCAGCGGGTATCCGAGGTGTTTATGTTACCAGGGTAACACACTGCGGAACTGACGTGTGCTTTAATGCCGTTGCTGAATGGAGGGAATGTTGCGTTCAATGCAACTCGGAAACCCAGTTCCGACCGGTCTCGAACGCGGCACAAGTTCCCTTAACCTCACCAAAAGCTAAAGAAACTCATTTTAAAATATTAAATGATATTTAGGCCTGTCCTTGTAATGTTTTTCTGAAACACAGATTTATTGATAAGAATAGGCTAATTGTACTTTCTGTAATGTGGATGTGGAAACTTTAGAGCAATTGTTTTTTTGCTTGTAATTATCTAAAATCCTTTTGGGTTTCGGTTCATAAATGGATATCTGAAAAGGACTCTCAGGCACCAAGGTTAGAGTTTTGTGATATTAGATTTGGAGTTATATTGAAGGATAAAAAAAGAGACTTAATGTTTACCACACTGTGTCTAGCAACGCAGTCAAACTCCGCCCACTCACCATAGAAACAAAACATAGGCTACAAACAAACACGTCATCACACGCTATAAGGAGTACAGTGACAGTGACTCCTTCAGTAGTTCAGCGCCAGCCGAGCTCACTTCAGGAGGTACCTATTTGTGTGACTGTCAGGGGTTTTATGGTTCACTTTGGAAAGTTCATGGTTGGCTTTACCTGTTTTCCACTCTGGACTTTCGCTGTATGTTTGAGTACGGCAGTGTGGGCGAAGCCTGTTGGAGGTAAGTTCATATGTTTCGTTACTAGAGCTAACAGTTTCTTTCATTCATTCATTCAGTCAAATGTCGAGCGATAATCAGTTAATAATATGATAATATTGTTGTTAGACTATACATTCATGCCAATAAAGCTGACTTGAATGAAGAAAAATAACTTAAGGATCGACTGTGTCCATTGTTCTCCTGATAGTTTAGCCTATTCTTCCGTAACGCTATGGCTTCTCTGTAACTTTAAAACTAACATTATAACACTCATGCGATGTGTAGATCAATTAGGTTGATTTGCTGTTGATAGTTTAAGCCGTTAAAGGACACGTAACATAACAAACAGCTACTGCTGTAACTTAGTTTGGTAAGCCTACTTAAAACGAGGAGAAATCGGACAGGTTTGATTGTTTTTATAGAGCATCACATGTAGTATAATTAATAACCTGTAACAGAAAAGAACAGATATCTGAGTTTCACTCACATGTACAGATCTGTTACTAATAATTATGAATTTGGATTCAAGTTGGTGGGAAAAAGGGACTTAGTTAATTCATAACCTTTTCATCCTGTTACACACATGTAGTCTCTGTTATTCTCAGAGCTTTGTGAGATTTAGTTTAGTTTAATTCTTAAGATATTTACGTAGATTTGTCTGACATCATTCAGCTGTTTGTAGGATGATGACTAATTGGTGATGATTCACTAACTGACTCACTCATCAGGTGTTTTCCTTGATACCAAGTCAGGACTCAACTTTGGTTGATAATGTGAGATTTGATTCAATCTTCCTTATTAACAGCGCTTATAAGATATACCTTTTATTAATTTCCCTTATAGGGGACATTTCTTGTTGGCACAGCAGCACAGAGAAATGTAAAGGACAAAATACAATAAAAGTAGAGTCACTTAACTTTCGTAATACAATCAATAACAATAAGAAGAAGAATCATGTACAATCTGATACAGTCAATAAAGAGTCAAAAATCGTGTCAGTCCAAGGTTTAAATTTTCCTCCTTTTTCCAGGTCAGCCTCGTGTGATCGGGTCACTTCAGCCAATCATCGCTGCTCCGGGTGATGACGTCATCCTGCCGTGCCACCTGGATCCTGCTTACAATGTGGAGGATCTGACGGTGGAGTGGTCGAAGCCAGATCTCAAGCCCGACCCCTCTGATCGTCTGAGCCGGGTCGACTACGTGCACGTTTACAGGGACGGACGTGAAAACCTGGACATGAAGCTCCAGTCGTACTTCGGCAGGACGATGCTGTTCACAGACAAACTGAAACGTGGAAACATTTCTCTGAAGATCACCAACGTAACACAGGCTGATGGAGGGATATACAAATGTTTCATCCCCAAGTTAAACAGCCAAGTGAAGGAGTCGATTGTTCTACTTATTGTTGGTGAGTTTGTTTAGATGCTGATGGTCCAGATTGCAACACAAGGCAGAACTTTACTGTCAAAATGTAGTGAACATAGACGATTTCTGCACACAGGAAAAAACAGACATCTGTAGAAGTTAAAGGATCATTTGGTCAACAGCTTATGTGACTCTTGTGTGTAAATGTTTCATTTTAATATTAACAATAATAACAATTTTTCAAATCTTGTGTTTTTTCAGATCCACACTTTGTTAAATCCTCGACAACAGAGACGCCGCTGCTTCCCACAAATGTCCAAACTCCTGATCCAAAGGAGGAGACGGATGTTAAAGGTGAGGAGAAGATTCAACTCTGTGAGGAGAAAAAGAATTAACATTATAGTGCTGAATCACACTCAGATTTGTGGATCTATTGTATTTCAGTTACTGTAACTTTTTTCTCTGTTTGACTTTTTTCACATCAGGTGGTCGATCCCATCTGGGATTTTGGATCCCAGCTGTGGCTTTCTGCATCTTACTTGTCCTGGGTGTTGGAGTTGGTGCTGGATGTGTGTTTAAACAGAAGTTTCACAAAGTAAATGTGATGGAGAAGGAAAGCAAACAACTTGTCCCAGTATGATGTCACTCCAGATGAGCCACTTCCAGCCAAAGTGTCTTCCTAAAGAGCTCGTTAGTATTTGATGTTAACGGAGATGAGAGTGTTCTGCACATCTCCCTCTCTTGGATCTTCCTCATCAGTTCAGGGATTCAGACCAGCATCACCTCCAGCCAGAAGTGGATCCACTGGATCAGCAGGAGGGAGCTCTTCATGATGGACACAGATTACCATCAAAAGGAACATTAACAATGTTGAAGGAGACTTTTTAAACCATCGACAGAGACAATGAACTGATTAGTAAAGTGTTTACTGAGGGAATAAATCATTAGAGAAGTAGGCTCACTTTCTCACTGACTTCAATACAATCTAACTGTTTTTGCAACCAGTTTTGCAATCCCTTTTCAGACACGGAAGTTCCCTCTTCCTCTCATCACATCATTAGCGGCAGGATCGCTTTCAGACTTTATATTTATTTTTTTAGTTTGCTCAAATTTGACTCCTCCTCAGTCATTTTCAAGTCTTTCAGTAGCAACCAGACATGACAGCTATTTTACCTTAAAGAGACACATGATGGACGAAAAAGACGACAGAAAAGGTGGTGATGGCGCAGTGGTTAAAACACAAGCTTTGATGTGGGAGATCCAGGTTAAATTCTCACTGCAACACATTCACCAGTGTGTCCCTGAGCAAGACACTTCACTCCTAGCTGCTCCAGAGGTGCGACCTCTGACATATATAGCAATTGTAAATGTAAAAAATGTTTTTAGTGCCAAGCCTTTCTTCATCGTCAGACTCTTCTGCCCCCAGGGAGGATAACTGTGAAAACCCTGTTTTGTTTGGAGCTGATATACATGATTGTTTTCCAAATGTTACTTGACTGTAATAGACTTCATATCAGTAAGTGGCATAAACCACAACATGATGATCAGGAGCTGGTTCTTGATTCTAAGTTCAAATTGAGCCTCATTGTAACATCAGTTTTTACCAAGTGGAGTTTTACTGGGTTGTATCTCATAAACTAGTTCTTTTGTAGAGATCAGTTGCGAGTGTAAATATTTATTAACGACATACCTCCTTGTGCTAATATCATTAATGGAAGAAGACAAGCGGGCGGAGGCAGCGTGATGCTCGAGCAATGTCCATGCCTCGATGGTTCAGTGCTGTTTTGACATCAGAATGGGGACTTGCACAATATTAGGCATGTGTTCATAATGTTATAGCAACACAATAAATTATGTTTATATAGTGTGATTCAGAAGAAGTATCTCAGATTATTTATTTTTTAATGCAGAATTAAAGCTACAGCTGTCTATCACCTTCAGAGCTTTATTAACTTTTATAAGGAAATAAACTGAAACAGTAGAAACATTAAATGTGAACGACCTCTTGCACTTTAAATTAGTTTGTATGATCTACCTCTTGTGTTGTGCTTTTAAGCTGTGAGTCTCAAAACAGTGGAATTCAATGTTTGTTCATTCTGTTTTATAGACATTATGATTTTATACAGTACGTTCAAGTTAATTAAAATATTTTTTACAATTTTGGTGCACTATTATTATTTTATAGTAGCCAAATAAATCACATTTCCAAGTGACTACAGTGTGTTGGCTTAATTCTTTCTGCTGTCTCTGCATTAAGGTGAATGCTGAATTGTTTTATATAGAAAGTCAGGTCAGCCCCTCAGTTTCTCCTGGAGGCTCTCAGAGCTCAGCTGAATATGAAGGGACCGAATGCCCCTAAACTTTGCATTAGTTTACCTCAGACTATAATTCACCACAAATATGAATTATGTTCACTTGCTTTCTTTAAACTGAATTTTTGCTTTATCGTTGATTCTATTTCAGTTTAGCAGATTGTTTGTTTATTGTGGTTTATTATTGTTAGAGTGAAATACTTCCTGAACCTTATTTTATATTCTGAGCATGGTTCTCAGTAACACGTGATACATTTGGCGTATCTCAAGAGGTTAAAATAGCAAGTCCTTTATGTAAACCTGCCTCTCTAAGATCATCCTAAATGTATATACATTTATTTGCTTCTCTCCATCACTCTCTTCAAGTCGCAACTTTGGAAATGTAAACTTTGTCCTGTTGTGCGGCTCCCTCTAGTGTTAAAAAGTGTCCTTAAACAAGTAATGAACAGAATGTCGAAGCTGTAGAGATGGAGGAGGTGTTTCCTTTCTTTAGCTTTGAACATTGAAAGAAATGTTGGTCTTGTTTTCTGGGATTAAACATTAATACTGCATAAAGATGAAGTTCAGTGTGGACTCCTACAGCTCCTGTATGTCAAATTGTGTAAATAATGAACGGAAAATGTGAGGGAATATGATGGCTTTAAGTTGCTACAATCGCCTAATTACACGGCGTTTTGCTATGTAAATAAAGTCCTTCTATTTATTTATTATTTTTTACAACGATTACATCTAAGATTTAAGTTTACCACACTCTAGCTAGGTCGATTTGAATTTATGATTTAAGTCTTTGTGGTTTGCTCTGAAAAACCACAAAATAATACTACTACTACTAATAATAATAATAATAAAGCAGCCTATGAAAAGGTCTGTAAAAGACAAATTCTGGGAAACAGTTGACCAAATTTCCAGTCATGGAAAACACATGGAAAATTCAAGTGTCCTGGAAAATTTTGTGTCGGTCTGGAAAATAATTTTAACATTGTTGTGGTTGCTTGGTTATGTTGCACAGGTTGGATGACATTAATGACAGAAACTCTATTGGAAGGATCCTCCAAAGGTAAATATGCTGGTTGGTAACTTTTTATTGGGTTTAAGGATTAACGTCTTCAACTTGTGATGCTGCAGCTTGTTTTAAACAGTAGAATAATGTTAAGTTGGTTAAAATGTTTGTTCAGATGTTGATGTTGATGCGCTTGCGCGCTTGATTTGCCTGGAAGGTTCAAGGTTTGTGTTTCAGCCAGAGCAGTTGTTTCAAACGTGTTGAGTATTGTTGAGAAAGTGGGATAAGAATGAATAAAGCCAGAGTCAGGACAGTGAATGCGAGCCCAACTGAATGTACATCAAATACTGGCTAACATCACTTTCCCCCCTTTGTTAATAGCATTATCTTCAACCCCGCGACCCGATCCCGGATAAGAATGAAGATGGATGGATGGATGGACTGCCTCTTCAAACATGCATTATGATAAAAATGGACCGTGATGGGAAACTTTTTAGCCGTAGTACCTCACATTTGTTATAAAGGCACTAATTTGGTTTGGTGTGGGAGACCTGGGTTCGATTCCCACTGTGAGACATCCACCATTGTGTCCCTGAGCAAGACACTTAACCCCTAGTGGCTCCAGAGGACTTCAGACTTCGGCAGAGAGGCACAGTTTGATCCCTGTCTCTCCTACAAGCAAGATCATCACTGGAAAAGTCTAGAAAAGAGTGGCAATCCCGAGAAAGTATTATGTAAAGAGACAGGGAGAGGAGATTATATATGTAAATACATTAGTCATAATAGCGTTACCAAACATCACATACTGATGAGTCATGCGAACTCGTCAGAAAGAAGCTACTGGGGCCTACCCCCCTCCGCCACGTGACTTTACGAGTGCTACGTAAATTAAAGAAGCTGAGCAGGACACGTTCGCCAGTCGCGCTCACGTGAGGAGGCAGTCGTGTGTTTGTCTGACTCTTAGCTGTTCTATGTTTCTCTTCGGGAACTCCATGCTTGACTTTACCTTTTTGCCGCTCTGGACTCTGACTATATGTTTAAGTACGGCTGTCTGGACACCCTTAAAAGGTAAGTTCATCACGCTGCTATTGACTGTTAACTGCATTCATTCATTCACATTTCCACCGGTGCGTTAATAAGATAAATGAAATGAAGTTAATTAAGTCGCGACTTTGTCCATTGTTCTAGGCCTACTGATGGTTTTTAGTGTCTATAAACTGAAAATAATTGTTCGGTTCAGTAACTTTAAGGATTTACTGGAAGTTATAACATGGATGTAGGCCCATGTGTGGAGGATATTATCAGCGGTAGGCCTAATATCAATTAAGTTGAGCCACTCATTGCTGTTAAAGCCGTAAAACTATAAGTAACTTAACATAACAAACAGCTGCTGCTGTGGTTAGGCTACTTAAAACGACTAGAAATCGGGAAGGAATAGGCTTATTTAATTGATTGATTTTTATACAGCAAAATAAGTCAAACAATAATCTGTGTAATGTTAAAGAAAACAAACAGACATCTTCGTTTTACTCACATGTACAGAAATATTACTAATACTTTTCAATCTGGATTCAGGTTGTCGCTTCAGGTTGATTGGAAAGAGGGACTTGCGTATAAATATAAGTGATATAAATCGGGTTCCCCGCGGCCCTGATGCAGGATAAGCGGTTGCCGATGGATGATGGATGGATAAATCGGGTTGTAATTCATACGCCAGCTGTTAATTCATAAGTTCTTCCATAGAAACCCTGTTAACCACGTGTTGTCTGTCCCTATTATTCTCAGAGCTATGTGTGATTTAGGAGAGCAGATATACTTAGGACTGACTCAGTGGTTTATGTTACTGACAATGACTCAGTGATTATTCAATAACTGACTCAGAGGAAATCATGCTTTTCCTATAGTTAAATACAAAAGGCTCAGTGATTTTTGGGACACATGTAACCTCCTGATAACCCTTAACAAACTGAAATCAGGAAACATGAGGCCCCTGGCACAGAGAACAGATCCTGAAAAACAGGATAAAATCATCATTATATCCAGGACATGATGTATATCACAGAATATAATGCAGTAGACCTAAAGAAGGCTTTCAAACATTCTGTATTTCTTTCATTTAGTCTTCCCTCCTCTTTTGTGTCTTTTTATTTGGTTTAAATTAACCTCTTTAAATGTGTACAGGGCACCTTTTCCTGGACTTAAACTTTCTTTCAGAATCAGTCCCACATATCTGTGTTCCCTGACATCTCCAGAAAACACTGTAATATCACAAGACTAACATCATCATTTAATCACTATTCAATCTGCTGTGCAGAGTTGATTTACATTTATTCTTTTAGCTGACGCTTTTATCCAAAGTGACTTACAGTTGCTATACATGTCAGAGGTCGCACGCCTCTGGAGCAACTAGGGGTTAAGTGTCACAGGGGGGAGTCTCTCACACCAAAGGCATGTGTCTTGTGACAGAACAAATTAACCACAAGCAGTCCAGGTGATATCTGTCACACATGTTTATTCAGCTTGTGACCCCTTGTTCCTTTTTATTTTTGGTGATATAATCATGCATAAATATTTCCCCTTGTCTTACTTGACAATAAACTGAAAATATTATCTGTCATTTAAAAAAGCTTTTAAAAAGTTTGAAATACTTTGGCCTTCAGGAAACTGTAGTGATGGAAATTAGTTGCAGTTATTATTAGCGGGAAATTTGGTAGAAATTTACCGAAACACTTTGGTTAATCATAATAAAATGAACACAGCAGATCAGAGTTCAAGGTTTAAATTTTCCTCCTTTTTCCAGGTCAGCCTCGTGTGATCGGGTCACTTCAGCCAATCATCGCTGCTCCGGGTGATGACGTCATCCTGCCGTGCCACCTGGATCCTGCTTACAATGTGGAGGATCTGACGGTGGAGTGGTCGAAGCCAGATCTCAAGCCCGACCCCTCTGATCGTCTGAGCCGGGTCGACTACGTGCACGTTTACAGGGACGGACGTGAAAACCTGGACATGAAGCTCCAGTCGTACTTCGGCAGGACGATGCTGTTCACAGACAAACTGAAACGTGGAAACATTTCTCTGAAGATCACCAACGTGACGCCGGCTGATGGAGGGAGATACAAATGTTTCATCCCCAAGTTAAACAGCCAAGTGAAGGAGTCGATTATTCTACTTATTGTTGGTGAGTTTGTTTAGATGCTGATGGTCCAGATTGCAACACAAGGCAGAACTTTACTGTCAAAATGTAGTGAACATAGACGATTTCTGCACACAGGTCAAAAACAGACATCTGTAGAAGTTAAAGGATCATTTTGTCAACCTTTATGTGACCGTTCTCCTATAATGGTTGTTTCTTTTTAATATTGTGGTGTTAATCTTTTAAATCTGTTTTTTCAGATCCAAACTTTGTAAAATCCTCGACGACGAGACGCCGCTGCTTCCCACAAATGTCCAAACTCCTGATCCAAAGGAGGAGACTCATGTTAAAGGTGAGGAGACGGTTCAACTCTGTGAGGAGGAGAGAAAGAATTAACATTATTAGTGCTGAATCAAACTCAGATTTTTGTATTTGTTGTATTTCAGTTACTGTAACTTCTCTCTATCTCTCTCTTTTTTTCACATCAGGTGGTCGATCCCGTCTGGGCATTTGGACCCTGGTTGTTTTCTGCATCTTACTTGTCCTCAGTGGTGGAGTCAGTGGACATTTTCTTAAACACAAGCTTAAAAAACTAAATGTGAGTCAGAACTGATCCTGTAAATCAGACCAGACTTTTCTGGACCCCAGACGAGCCACTTCCAGCCAAGGTGTCTTCCTAAAGAGCTTGTTGGTATTTGATGTTAACGTTCTGCACTTCTCCCCCTCTTGGATCTTCCTCATCAGATCAGGGATTCAGACCAGCATCACCTCCAGCCACAAGTGGATCCACTGGATCAGCAGGAGGGAGCTCTTCATGATGGACACAGATTACCATCAGAAGGAAAATGAACATCATGCTGTTTTGAAGATGACTTGAAACTAGGGACTCATTAGTAAAGTCTTTACTGAGGTAATCAATCAGGTGACAAATAGGCTCATTTTACTATTGATTTCTGTACAATCTGCCTTTTTTTGCAACCAGTGGCGTTGCCCCCTGCTGGACGTTAGAAATCAATAAGAATGTATTCACAGAGCACTTTAAACATCCAAATAGGAGACAAAGTGCTGTACAGAAATGTAAATAAGAGACTAAATACATAGCTCACATAACGCAGAATATACAAGTAAAAACACCAACAACCATACAATAAAACAATAAAATCAATACAATCGAGGGGGGGGTAAAATTCTAAAAATGTCAACTTCAGGTTTCAAAGGCCAGGGAAAAGAGGTGGGTTTTAAAAACAGAGAGTGAAGATGTCTGTCTGATGGGCAGAGGTGGATCATTCCACAGTGTAGGAGCTGCAAGAATAAAGAAATACAGATGAAGAATCAGACCAGATAGTATTATTTTTTTTTATTTATTTACATGGAGCAATAAGGAGCTGGGACTGTTACTGAATGTTACACTGTGGCGGCGGAAAACAGACTTGGAGTTGCCGCAAAGTAAACAGCGACATGCACAGTACAAGTGTAGGCAGATAAGTGTTATTTGCACGGTACAGAATATTTCAATAAATATACCAAATCAAAAACTCTGTCAGTAGCTTCGTGCGTCTGCTTTACATGACGTATGAGACCCAATCAGAGTGCCGAGCGTGCGCGTCTGCGTCATCGTTTATAAAGTCCTCTGTTTTTGCCCGTCTTCACTAAAACGCCCTCCGGAGTTTCAAAACGAAAAACAGAGTCGGCAACTTTTCCAAAGGTCTTCGTTTTCGTTGCTTTTGTCTGGACGGGAGTTGCAAACGTAGCAATAGATCTCAGTTTTAAAACGAAAACACAGTGTGGTGGGTCAGAAGTTGATCGGCTGACCTGAGGGTTTGCACCTCACAAACTAGTTCTTGTAGACATTGGGTGTAAATATTTAGTTACAACATACCTCTTACTACAAAACCAAAGGCAAAAGGGTGCCCACACAATAAATATTAGGCAGGTGGTCATGATGTTATGGCTGCTCGGTGTGACACAGCTAAAAGTGTTAAAACAGTGTGATCCAGAAGAGGATCATGTCTCATTTGTTTATGGCTATTTATGTTCAAAATGAGGTCAAGTCTTCCCCAGTGATGGTGGACTGCATGTGTGAGCTCAAATAAAACCTTTTTAATATACAGAATTCAAGCTGCAGATGTCTGAAACCTTTCGGAGCTAAATTTACTTTATAAGGAAAGAAACTCTCACTGGAGTTATGTTTTTATACCTACATTGTTCTTTTGTTATTGCTATTCAGCATTAGTCAGATGTTTCCATACAATGTATTCCAGAAACAGCGCACACACATCCTTTATTAATGATGTTTTTTCATGGTTGTATTGTTTTTTTTATTTGAAACACTGAAATACAAGTTGGTCTTGTTTCCTGATGTTGAACATTAAACGACCTGTTGCACTTTAAATTAGTTTATAAGACTTACCTCTTGTGTTGCCTTGTGTCTTGAGTACAAATCTGAGAAAAATTCAATGTTTGTTAGTAGATTATGTTTTAGAAACATTTTGATTTTGTCCAGTACGTTCAGGTTACGTAAAGTGGAACTTTGTGCAGTATTATCCTACAGGAGCCAAATCACATTTGCAAATGACTACAGTGTG
>NW_024040344.1:0-25268 GCF_014851395.1 Micropterus salmoides | reverse complement strand
AGCAAACTGTTACAATGGCCTTGATCAAGCCATGGACTTTGCTCAGTGAGAAGACAATACAGTAACGTGCTGGCTTTAGGCAGGTAGTTTCCAAAGCACCTACCCAGTATAATGGCTCTGAATAGAATGTCTTGGTTTTTTACTTGTTTGCTTTAAGGGAAAAAAATTATGAGATGTTTGGCCTCCATCAACAAACTAATATCTAACAATTTATCTTATCTTTTGGAGGGATTTTTATTTAAATTAGGATTTGATATCATAGTTAAGAACATTTCCTGATGTCCGTGTCAGAGCTCTTGAATGCTGGTGAATTTTCTGTTTTTGCTGAGAATTTGACAGAGATGAGCTGACTCCATAGCAGTAATCCTTTTTGTCTGCAAAACAATAAGTGTGAAATTACATTGTACACGGAAGTCTTCAGGCAGACTTTAATCGTGTTACAGGCCCATGGTCAAGGGGGAATTTAAATTTGTGTGTGTGCTCCGTCTGCTGTGTGCTCATGCATGTGTGTCTATAGCAAGATCATATTTAATGTCTTAATTAAGGGGAGATTTATGCAAATGAGGGGATTCTATTCTATTTCCCTCTAAGGCTGTTTCTTTATCCAATCTGGGGGTGTGGAGAGACATTCAGGGTGTCTCCCAAAGAGAATTTTTTTTTATTGTGGACTTGCTGAGATAAGAGTTAATTGAATTAAAATGGCACCCATTGTAAATATGTGGAATATGATTGTGTGTTTTGTGTGATTGAAATCGATAGGTAGAGCTGTCACTCAGTATTAGTGCTTACAGCTTTTCCTCTTACATTTTTATACTTTTTGTCAACTTGAACAACTGCTTAAGCCGTTGTTTTTGTTTTTGTCCTACATATAAATCCGGAATGGAGATGTTTTGACCCATTTGAAGGCATCCTTGCAAATGTAGTACATGACTACCTTAAATAGTAGTTGATGAAGCTAAAAAAATATTTCAGAATTTTTGAAGTGGGGCTGTATGAGGTACTTATCTGTAGTCACTGTATTACCTGCAGTAATTGGAGTACAGCCTGTGCCTGGTTTGGAGAAGCAGAGAGTTGTACTGGCATGGAAGCTAAGCAATGTACTGCTGTGGACAGGGTCAGCAGCTAAATGTATTTTAGCCACCTAAAAGAAGGCTCACTTAAAAAAAAAAAAAAATTGGTATCAGTTTATGTGTATGCTATGGATTTAATATTTTCGGCGCTTTACCTGCTGTCAGACAGCCATTTCCTTTGAAACTACATTTTCTCAACCGTAGAACTTCCATATCCCTTCACGTAAGTACAACTTTGCTGTGTGCTGCAGTACGTTCAAATCATATCCAGCATTTTTCACAGATTTCTTCCCCATACTCTTGACCCATGTTGTGCTTTTAATAAATAAGTTACACTTATTAAAATGTATTTATATTCTGAAACATTGCCAGCATTCAGAAGCTGCACAGAGATGTTCCACCTTTTCGCACATTGTTTTCGAAGCTGCTGGTTGTTTGAATGACTCTGGAAGGTGAAAACACATGTTTTAATATTTCAGAGCTGTAAACCTTCACACAATAGACGCTGTTTGGAGCAGACTTCAATATTGACTGTCTGCAGGGGGAGGTTTGTTTTGGACTGCAGCTCACCGGTTCCACTGTGAGTTGGATCAAACTGGCAGAGATCAAGTATAACACCCTGAGAAAGGAGAAGAGCTTGATTCATGTTCCCCTTCCCCCATGGCAGGTCCTGTGTTTACACAAAGTGAATTAGGTTTTGTTGATTCTGGACAAAACTTAAGTTCACATGTTTCTAAATATTGTTAATTCTTGTAGCATTATAAATATTTCCATGTGTCGTGGTACTACTTTTATTTACAGACTGTAGAATTATGCCGTTATATCTTTTTGTTCATTATTTTTCTTGCACACTGTATCTATTGCTAGAACAATGTGCATTTTTTTAATTGACCACTGGAGGCCACTGCAATCCATTTCTGTTGCTTAAACCTCCCGGAGTCAATAAAATGAACAGTGAATGCTCTCACCTTGATAACAAATTTTCTTCTTTCATTATACACAGCTAAAATTTTTAGTTATTTTGTGTATTATTTGGTTTCTAACATCAAAAATGATTTATGTAACATTAAATCTTTTTAGAAGTTTTGAAGAGAAACACCAATCGTAAAATCATCTCTGGTTTTGAAAGAGAGTTTGGGACGTAAGTCCTCTTCTTACAGGGCGATATACTCTTGCGTTAGGCCAGTAGCTCTCTGCAATCATGTACAAATAAACATCCAGGTGAGTCTATGGTGTTTTAATTTGGTCTCCGGTGCAGTCCCTCCTTGTCTTATGTGCTGCCATGTCATCCTTATGGAAGAGAGACCAGTTGGGCTGCAGTTGTAAGTGAATGTTTACTTCAGAATATGTCTTCAACATGATTCCTCATACTTTTATGCATTAGTATTTAGAGAAGTAATTAATCTATTGTCAGCAAATGTAAGCAAACTGCACGTGAGGACATCACAGAATGTGGATTAGAAGCCAAGGTCTCACGATTAATCTTGGCCGTCACAGAGAGCAGTTGGGTGTCCAATCAGCTTAAGGCAACGATAAAGAGATTAAGGTGATGTGTAGGTGTGTGTCCAGGGTACTATCAACATGCAGACTGAACCAGCTTAATCTCAGGTAACATCACTCTAAGAAGAAAATCTCTGGAGTTTTTTACTCAACATCTTCACAGGTTCAAATGTTTCTGTTGGTTCAAAGGCGGGTTGAGGTCTGCTGGAGTTCAAGATGGTTTTAAAGTAAGAGTACGACTGTGTGTGTGTGTGTGTGTGTGTGTGTGTGTGTGTGTGTAACCATCCCTGTAATTGACAGTAAGTGGCTTAGTGGTATCTCTACCCTGTTTCTACTGATAAGGCTGCGCTCTGCCTACCATTTCTTGTAAGACTGATAAGGACTTTTTTTGTCTCACTGTTGAACAAAACTACCTGATCGATCTGTGCAGGGCAGAAGAGCAAAGATCAAATTAGTATATCGTGTGTTAACAGTGCTGCTCAGATTTTAACTTGTTAACATGATTTGTTGACGTATTACTAATTGCAATTTGTGGCCGTAACAGCATTAGCCTTCTAAATGAATAATATGCTTCCACTTCCAAATTAAGGCATGAAGGCCGATATGTAGGTTGCGTTTTGTCAAAGATTCAGACTTGAACTGATGACATGAAAGCATACACATTGTGCTATCATTCATAAACATAGTACTCTATCCGACTGGTGTTGATCAATGAGCTGCTAGTTTAGCTGTTCTTTTGCTTGCGTATGTGTGTGGGGAATTCTACTGTGCATTAAAACATTTAATACTAAGTGTACTATAATAGTTATTATGGCACTGCAGCCTAGTTTTTTTATTGTTTGGCAACAGAAATTGTTATATTGTATTGTTATATTCTTCTTTGGAATATATTTAAAAGGCTTGTAAGACATCATCAATGATCAATCAATGTACATACAATACTATATATAACTATATATAATACTATTAATAATGAATGGGATCAGAAGACTACATGTAATATGAAGGGGTGCCCTCATAGTGACAAACTGCTCTTCAGCTATACTGAGCATTTAAACCCTCTTTTAGCAAATTGTTTGGTTTCAGTTCCAGCACTCTTAGAAATCCCATTTCCAGCAGCAGTAGACAGATGTTTGTAACGGCTAAAGAGCAAGATATTTTTCACAGCAGTTGGTGGAGAGTAAGACTTGGTGAAGAATACTATACTTACATTCATCAGGTGGACACAAACATGACTCCAAATGAATGATAATGTTGTTTACTTTCTGCTGTATGTGTAAAAAAAGGCAAGTGTAATATATAATAATAACTTTATATGGTGAATATGTCAGAGTTCTTCTACCCCCACAAAATCCAGATACCCTGGGCTCTACCATTAGGTAACCTGCCTCCCTGTGTTAGTTGAGCATGGACTGACTGTCATGTTAACCACTTACCTATGGGCTCATATAATGCTCTGCTGTCTTTCTTGCTGACACTGGAGGGATAGCCGCTCTGTGGGCTCAAACTCAAAGGCATTGGCATTGCAGAGGCTATGCACAGATGTGCTGTGTGGGAGTGTGACTGCTGCAATCTCTTGTAAAAGCTCTGCCTTTTATATTGGTGTGGGACAACTCAAACTCTGGTGTGTTGCAGATGCAAGGTCATATTTAATGTTGGTCTCTGGCATTACATGCCCAGAGATCCTCCTCTTGTCATTCTGTGGTGATAGCTCACCTTCACAGTGTCCAACATTTCACTCACATCTCAAAAAACTGTCAGATCTTGCTTTGTCATTCCTTACACTCCTCTTTCCCCTCTGCACTGAACTTTAATCTGTGTGTGTGTGTGTGTGTCTTGTGTTAGTCTTTGCTGGTGGTCTCTCAAACCCTGGGAGTCCACCCACATGGCCGCGCTGCCTTTAAATCAACAAGTAATGTGATGAAAGGTTGCGTCCTCTCTTTCTCTTTCTCACTGTTACAGTTTATTTGCATTCAGCCTCTGTGTTGGCTTATTGCTTATTGCTTTTGTTGGCAACTAAGGCTAGTACCAGACCAACCAAATAAGTCCGTCAGTCACCGCAGAGCTGTGTGCACAGCAGAGGCAGCCAAGCAAAGCACTGCCCTGGGTTTTATGGCAGGACAAATTACTTTAGAGTAGTCTATTCACTAGGTTCACTTTATTTGATTTTCCTTTTTTTATTCAAAAGGATGAGTGGCTCATTTTATTTATCTTTATACATGACACCCGGTTTCCTCTTGTCGTGCCTCTCTTGTCTACTTTATGCCTCTTACCCCGATGCTACATTACCCGCATGTCTATTTATACACCTTGTTATCCGTGAGTGAAGCTTTCCTGGCAGGAGTCGCTGAGTGGTGCCAGCCCGGAAAAGAATGTCTGTCCTGGGCCTCCGTGGAGGGCACGGCCCGGTCCCTGGAAGAGTTGCTCAATGCCACTCGGTCTTCCATAGCTGGTTATGTAAGCAGCTGACTTACTCAAGCTGATACAATGTGATGAACTCAATGTAAGTTAGCAGTAGAAAAAGTTGAAGTCTTTGCTGAATAAAATGTCTAGAAATTGTTCATTTTCTTGAGATGATGAGAAAAAGTTCAAGATTAGACTTGAGCTTTGTCAACGTGATTTGTCCTGAACTCTGCCAGCACTGTATGAAAGAGATCCTTCAGTTAATGGTATGAAATGTTTAGAGAACCGTATTAGTGTCTTTTCATCGTGATCCAAAATAGAGAGTTTAATAACACCTCCCAAAATGACACATATGACCATTTGACAGTACCAGTCCACTGACAGGCTTACTGGACCTTAACTATGGACCGTAAGTCACATGACATTAAATACATGGTTAATGTGTCAGTTTGGTTAGGTTTAGGAAAACATTGTGGTTTGGATTAAAGTAAGTACGTTACGTAAGTCACGTCCTCCCTAGCCACCTCTTTCTGCAGACTTTCCTGCTCTTTATGCTCTGTCACCTGGGTTCTTCCTTTGCTACAGTCATATGGCCACTAGAGATTGCGGCCACTACAAAAATAAAAATTTGTGTCGTAAAAAGCTGCTTGAACAAATGACATGTATATGCTCGTTTTGCTGAGGAGTACGTTGAGAAAACCAGTATGTAAAACTCAAAGTTTATTTTCCTATAAGGGTTGAGTAATATTTGTTGGAAATTAATTGACTTCTGGCTGTACAAACTAAAAGTTAAATAACGGTGATGAAGCTGGTAGCGATGCCACTTTTCTTAATTATTATTATTATTATTTTTTATTTATTTAGTAATTATTAAGTTATTCTTTAAAGATATGGATTCAGAATATTTTTACAGTATCTCATGCACTACCACATCATCAACACACATTGATCGAAACCTACTTAGAGTAGAACTGGGTTAAGACTTCCCTCTGACAGCTGAAACTCCGTAAGCAGGTCATGCTGAGGGTTGAAGGAGAAACGAGAACCTCATGCACCACTGCGGAAGTGATGCTGTTAGTATAATTGCGGAGAGGGGAGCAGACTAATTGGAAGAGAAGGAGGTGGTGGAGGACGAGGGTGTTGAACGCCAGATGTTTAGCTATATGGTTCAAATGGAAAACAGCCCAAGTGGAACCAAAGTTGTGACGCTGGTTGATTCCCTTTATGTGGTTCCCTCCCACCTCACAGCCTTCCATTAGAGGTTTTGGGGACGTTTGCATGGAAATCAGGACTCTATTTTGCGTCATGGGTTTAATATAAATAAATCACTGTGTCTGGACCCTTGCAACACATATAGGCTTTTATTTTTGTTGTGTGTCAGTTCTTAGTTTTTAGACTTGCATGATGCCATGGGATATTGCCAGGACTTCTTCCTCTTTGCCTCCTGCACCACCAATCAAAGTGTCACATGTACATGTGCAGTGCCAGCTGTAGAGAAATCCCTCTCTAGTGTAAAATAAATGTTAATAAAGTAGTATCGACTTTCAATAAATTGAAATATACTATGGCTAACTGCTAAGAATGATAACCACCAAGGAACAGCTTGTAGCTTTCTCTAGATAATTTGTGCGTTCGTCTAGGACTCTCCTGAGATGGGGTGACCAGTGCTGGCACTGGGACGAGCTTGTACGATTCAGTGTAACCCGTGCGAATTACATAAGATGGAAGTGATCTCTAGAGGGTTTTATTTCCTCTGCATCTTCATCATTGTGCTTTGATCTGAGTGGGCATGTCCTTAATTTACCCTTCCTCATTGCCCTCACTAAGATTCCCCCCTCGGATGTACTGCTGCCCTTTGAGAGAACTACCGTACTAAAATATCTAAAGACAACTAAACTTTTTTGTAGTGATTAGTGCAGTCTGGCCTTGATGGATAATTACTCATAGTTGTGTAATTGTTTAAAAAATAAAAAAAAATCTGACATCAACATATCACAATTTTCATCTCTGAATGAATGAGAACAAACTGAATCATTGTCACAGAAAAAGATTTGAACGTCTTGAGAATCAGTGGAGAATGGTTGTTCTACTATGTCTTGGAATTAGTGTGATTAATATGATCTTGAGGTTTTATTCTGAAATTTAGATTTTGAATCATTTACAACCATTAGAAAACTAGTTTTCTCACATTTTTTAGGGGGAAAAAACTGTTGCTACACTATTCTCCAAAATTATAGGGAATGTACACATAAAGAGGGTTAAAAACAGTATTAGGTTACCTGGGGTCCCCAGTAAGTAATGATCTGAAAGAAGCTTATTGGCTATAGTCTCTACTCTATTATGTAATTTCAACATGGCAGTTGCTGATGCATAATATCAACATGAGCTTGCAAGTGCCTGATGTTTTTAAACTGTGTAGGAAAAGAAAAGGTGGAACAAGAGATGGGACAAGAGGAGTATAATCTTTTGTTTGCATTTCATCTTGTTCCTCTCCTCTTTACTCAGAGCACATTTAAGTAATGTAATAGTGAAATAATATTAATTTAGTTGAGGACCCCACTCAGGGATCCTTGGTGGTCCCTGAACCTCCAGTTTGGCAATCATTGCAGCACCTCCAACCACAACATGACCAGCACTTGCGTCACTAAAGCACTAATAAAAATACGACAGCCACTCCTTTTCCTTCTTGTTGGCATGTGTTACTGTGTCCATGTTTTAGCTATTTTAGCTGTTTGTGAAGAGAATAAAACTTAATAGAGTGCAAGCTAGAGTGCTCAGTCATTGCTTTTAGGTGTGTAAGATCAAGAGTTTTATACAGTACATAGTCAAACATTCTCAGACTGTAGGTGAAAAATATATAGTTTATGCTTTTTATGCTACAGTAAAAAAGATTGATGTTATTCCCGCTGTGTACATAGCACCATAATAAACTTCATATTTAGTACTGCAGTTGCCAATTTCTGCAAAAGGTGTCTCTGTAAATCAATACAAAATTAAACAGACTCTTGTGGCTGCAGGGTTTTAAAGAATTGCTCCTGATTACTTCGATCCTATTGAGCCCTTACCTTGCACTGAAGGACTAACTGAGTTACTGTTTTATTAAAAAGCCAAATTACCCTCACAGGGGGACACTCAATCCTGCCCTTAGTCGTGGTAAAGCACATTTTTATTTTGCATTTCACCTCATTACGGCTTCTTTGCGGTGCACTTAGAAATATAGCCATAGTTAATGTGGAAATCTGCTGGTGTAGTGTAAAGGGGAGCTGTGAGAGCGGTGGTCTAGCTGCCTTAGAATAGATTTAGAATTTATTGGTGTATATTTTCAGTGTTGTCATTACAGTGTAAAAGCCTCAGTTCAATGCAGGTATATATTAAGTTATAGCCACTGAGTTAAATTACAGCATGTGTCAACATTTTTACAGTAATATTAGAATCTGCAGTCAGTTCAAAGTCTCACTGCTGACTGCAGGACTGGTCTCGGTCCCAGTTTAGTCTTGGGATGGGATAGTAAGGCTCTGAGTAGCTTCTGTCTGTTGCTGCCACACTGAGCACCTAATGAGTAGAAATAGCTCTCCCTGCTATTTTCTACACTTTTCAGCGTGTTTCATCGATATGCTGAGTGAGGCGGCACGTTGTCATGGAAACAGCAGACAAAGACGATGAACATGGTTGTATGCGAGCAGTAGAGAGACCTCCCTCGAGTAACAGTGTGTGTATGTGTTTGCATTATGAATTTTGATCTCCATATCATAGGAACCACGGTTACTTTTAGTAATGTTCACTCATCTTATGACACTAGGCCTGAAAAATATGCAAAAAAAATCATATTGCGAAGATTTTGACACAGATTGCGATTGTGATATGAGTCAAGATTTTAGTAGGAATGGTAATTTTTGCATTTTAGTTTTTACTGAAAAAATTATAAAAATGGTGATGTGAATTTTGCCGGAGTTGGTACCACACAAGCACATTCCCTGTCTTGAGAATATGATTTGTAGGCCGGGGCATCTCTGTAGCACCACAATGCTTCAGTTAAAATGTTGTGACACATTTGACTTTGTATCAAAAAAATGCAGCTCCTGCAATTTAGATATCACACTTGGCCATATTGTGATGCATGGACGTTGTTAGGCCTATTTTAGGGGGGCTGAAGCCACCCTAACATGGTCCTACGCCCTCCCCAAATAGTAATAAGAAAAATAATTATTAGATTTTTTTTGTTCTCCTCGTCTCTGCGTGGGGTTTCTCGGGTGCTCCGGTTTCCCCCCACCATCAAAAACACGTTAGGTAGGTTCTCCAGTCAGTGCCGTTTGACCTGGCATGGCATTTCAATCTGGAGTTGGTCCCTGGGCACTGTACAGAGGCTGCCCACTGCTCCCTTCAGGGATGGGTTACATGCAGAGGAGGAATTTTGCTACATGTATGTGACAAATAAAGTACGTTTAAGGAAATGTGGGCTGTTTTTGTTTCCTTCTAACAACAGTCATTTGTTGGCAGATCTAGGCACCAAGTCAAAACCTAAACTAAATGATGATATTTATTATATTTGCTATATTCTGACCAACTTAACTTTCTGCATTTCTTGGCTGTAATAAATTAAATATGTATATGTTGCCCAAATGGCTAGGCTATACATGAGCATATACCCACAGATATACTGTATATACACAGGAAAATATAATAGAATAAAAACAATCATACATACAGTTCATGTATCCATACATATAGTAATCATTTGTCGAAATCTTTTATTCCTTCCACCATCAGGTTATTAACTTGAGACAGTAGCCACTTTAAATAGGATCCTTATCAAAAGCTTACGTACAGTGGGTACGGAAAGTATTCAGACCCCTTTAAAGTTTTCACTCTTTGTTTCATTGCAGCCATTTTCCAAAAATCAAAAAAGTTCATTTTATTTCTCAGTAATGTACACTCAGCACCCCATCTTGACAGAAAAAAACAGAAATGTAGAAATTTTTGCAAATTTATTAAAAAAGAAAAACTGAAATATCACATGGTCATAAGTATTCAGACCCTTTGCTCAGTATTTAGTAGAAGCACCCTTTTGATCTAATACAGCCATGAGTCGTTTTATGAAAGATGCAACAAGTTTTTCACATCTGGATTTGGGTATCCTCTGCCATTCCTCCTTGCAGATCCTCTCCAGTTCTGTCAGGTTGGATGGTAAACGTTGGTGGACAGCCATTTTCAGGTCTCTCCAGAGATGCTCAATTGGGTTTAAGTCAGGGCTCTGGCTGGGCCATTCAAGAACAGCCACAGAGTTGTTTTGAAGCCACTCCTTCGTTATTTTAGCGGTGTGCTTAGTTTCATTGTCTTGTTGGAAGGTAAACCTTCGGCCCAGTCTGAGGTCCAGAGCACTCTGGAAAAGGTTTTCGGCCAGGATATCCCTGTACTTGGCCGCATTCCTCTTTCCCTCGATTGCAACCAGTCGTCCTGTCCCTGCAGCTGAAAAACACCCCCACAGCATGATGCTGCCACCACCATGCTTCACTGTTGAGACTGTATTGGACAGGTGATGAGCAGTGCCTGGTGTTCTCCACACATACCGCTTAGAATTAAGGCCAAAAAGTTCTATCTTGGTCTCATCAGACCAGAGGATCTTATTTATCACCATCTTGGAGTCCTTCAGGTGTTTTTTAGCAAACTCCATGCGGGCTATTATGTGTCTTGCACTGAGGAGAGGCTTCCGTCGGGCCACTCTGCCATAAAGCCCCGACTGGTGGATTGCTGCAGTGATGGTTGACTTACTACAACTTTCTCCCATCTCCCGACTGCATCTCTGGAGCTCAGCCACAGTGACCTTTGGGTTCTTCTTTACCTCTCTCACCAAGGCTCTTCTCCCCCGATAGCTCAGTTTGGCCGGACGGCCAGCTCTAGGAAGGGTTCTGGTCGTCCCAAACGTCTTCCATTTGAGGATTATGGAGGCCACTGTGCTCTTAGGAACCTTAAGTGCAGCAGAAATTTTTTTGTAACCTTGGCCAGATCTGTGCCTTGCCACAATTCTGTCTCTGAGCTCTTCAGGCAGTTCCTTTGACCTCATGATTCTCATTTGCTCTGACATGCACTGTGAGCTGTAAGGTCTTATATAGACAGGTGTATAGTATAATCAAACACAGCTGGACTCAAATGAAGGTGTAGAACCATCTCAAGGATGATCAGAAGAAATAGACAGCACCTGAGTTAAATATGAGTGTCACGGCAAAGGGTCTGAATACTTATGACCATGTGATTTTTCAGTTTTTCTTTTTTAATAAATTTGCAAGAATTTCTACATTTCTGTTTTTTTCTGTCAAGATGGGGTGCTGAGTGTACATTACTGAGAAATAAAATGAACTTTTTTGATTTTTGGAAAATGGCTGCAATGAAACAAAGAGTGAAAATTTTAAAGGAGTCTGAATACTTTCCGTACCCACTGTATTTGTGTTTGTATGCAAGCCAAACTACAGATCACATCAGTGTCTGTCTGTACCAATCCACAGTGCAGTAACAGTAATTTATATAATTAAATAGCTTTCTTTGGACCTGCAACTCTAATAGAGAGAGGTATTAGACATGATATTACTTTATGACACATTTACATGAGCAGCTGGGTAGCATTTAAGTCACAGCCTACAGAAGAACTCGGTCTGGCCTAAGTGAATTCCCCCCATGCAGCGTTGATGTGTCTAAAAGCTAACATTACATGGGCGTCAGAACCATTGCATGTGGGTGGGACAAGACCCACCCACTTTTTAAGACCAATATTATTGGACCCTCTCATTTTTACAGTTTGTAATTCAGCGCATCTGTTTTTCACTTTTGTCAATCAAATCCATTCCACTTGAGGAATGCAATAATAAATTAAACTCCATTCTACAGCCGTCACTTTCATGCTGCTGCTTCTTCAAGTCCATTCCACTCGGCTCATTTAGAGTACATATACTGTAAGTTAAACTCCATTCCTTGTTTTCACTGCTCGTGCATGCTGCATTGCCGCGACAGAGCAAGGTAAACAAAGCATTTTAGCATACCTGCGGCTCAGGTGTGTCTTTGTGTTCACATACTGTCACTAAAAAAGCTGCTTTTTAAGTAAATGTTCATCATTTGTTCACCTGATGCTTTTAAAGACATCATGTATTCTTTGTTGCAGCATTGAATTATAGTTTCACTTTGGTCCCATCCACACTACTCTGTTTTAGTTTACAAACGGAGAATTGAAACGAATACAAACTCCGGCCACACCACGTTTTAGCTGTGTTTTGGAGTTGATCTCCGTCTATATTAAAATGACTGGTCTCTGTTTTAATTGGAAAACGCAGTAGTGTGGATGGGGCCTTATACTATGTTGTTATAACACTCAAAACGGAGTTATCTAACATTTTTGCTAGGCTAGCTAGCTACAGTAATAACCGTAATCAACCAGAGTTAGCAGCTCTTTGAATCCTGGTCAATGAGAGAAGCTAGCTGTGGTACCTGTGCCAAATCTGATTTAAAAAATGGACTAGACAAAATAATTGTTTTTTCATCTGCATGTGTGCTGACTCAGCAGGGATGATATTATATAAGAAAGTTGATCTACAGGAGAAACATATCTGAAAGCAACAGAGAATGACTGAGAGCTGCACTGAATTAAGTTCTGTTGAGTTTTGGATATATTAAATTGTCACCTGCCACCTGAATGTTGTTTTCTTTAGCATAAATAAAAACATTTCCACCAAAAGTTGATGCAAGAAAGACAGAAATTGGTGCAGAAAAATATTCATGATAGGGACTCTATTGTCATTGTATACAAAATACAACAAAATGAAGTTCAGAGCAAAACATTGAACTTGGCAGCTTTAAATGGCAGCAATGAGGATTTCTATAAAATAGTGTTAAAAAACATGACATCTCGTTCACTTGATATGAGATATATATTTGCCTCCGACGCCCATGTAACATTACAGTAACTTTTGTTCAACAGAGGAGAAATGGAGAGTACAGAGTATGTCTGTCGTTAACATCTTGACTTTTTCACTGGTTGTTGACATAAATGTAGTCCTAATACAGTAACAAAAGATGCGAGTGCAAAGATTTTGCAAGCGAAAGTTACACATGCCATGGGGCTAAGCCATGGAAACAGCAGACAAAGACGATGAACATGGTTGTCTGCGAGCAGTAGAGAGACCTCCCTCGTGTAACAGTGTGTGTATGTGTTTGCATTATGAATTTTGAGCTCCATATCATAGGAGCCACGGTTACTTTTAGTAATGTTCACTCATCTTATGACACTAGGGTTGAACAATATGCAAAAAAAAAATCATATTGCGAAAATTTTGACAGATTGTGATATGAGTCAAAATGGTAATGGTAATTTTTGCATTTTAGTTTTTACTGAAAAAATTATAAAAATTATGATGATGTGAATTTTGCCGGAGTTGGTGCCACACAAGCACATTCCCTGTCTTGAGAATATGACAGGGACTTTTGCAAGCAAAAGTTACACATACCATAGGGGCTAAGCCCCCCCTGTCTTTCAATCCTAGTGACGTCCCTGTTGCGATGTTGTTAATATTCGATTAATTGTTCAGCCCTACATGAAACCTACACCATCGTGATATTGGTCTTGGTCTTTAATCAGGGTACGCAATATGGAGGTGATATTTACCTCTATATCTAGAGCATTTCAGGACAGTAGAAGCCATCTGTCAACTTTATTTTCCTGATAAGACATTTTCAAAGGGCCACCACAATTATGTGATACCATATTTCATGTCAGAAGATATAAAGCACAACTCTCATCAACTAACTCAACACAGCTGGAACGTTTAGAGCAGTTGCTCCCAAACATTTTCAAAAAATATCACTTGTCACAGGTGGCATATGCTTGAGATGTAAGCAGTTCAGCCCAAGAACGCTTACTTTGAGGTTTAGTTTTTAGAAGCCAAAAGACGTAAATCTGTTCAGTCCCTTTCAAAAAGAAGCTGTGCATTCTGTGTTCAGTCATGGTCTTCACAAAATAGAGGATTTTTCTGGTGTGGGTGTACATTCAAGATTGGTAATGTGTGAGAGAAAATGTTCCTATTTCATGTTGACTGAATTTTTTTTGTTTTTGTTGTTTGATTGGTTCCCCTATTCAGGTTCAACGGTCTCTCTAAGGAAAAATTCAATCAGCCTGAGGCTTTCCCCACACTTATCAGCACAGGGCCCACAGAGAGTAGGAAGAAGGGCACTCATCAGACACTGGTATAAAGAAATGAAGCCATCAAATGGCAGTAAGAGAAACTGTAGGAGGTGAAAATATAGTTGTTGTTGAGTGAAACAATGGATCATGAACTCTTGGTTGATGGACCTAGTGGAAATGCTTGATTGGAAAGTAGACTCTGACCAATACATGACGTGCCGATATGGGACCAATGTGAGCTAATTGCAGACAAATTGGTATCTTTGTTTATAACAACCGATAAATGACAAAAGAGAAACGAAAAAAAGAAACGAGAGACGGAAGATGTATCCTTCAATCATGCTATAGTGTTGTTGTTGCATAGTTTGTCCACTAGAGAGGTTTCTGCAACTCCCCTGTTGGCAACTCACGTTATCTTGGTGAGGTCTAATAATTACACATAACAAATGGTAGGGATAATCTTTGTTTATGTATCAAATAATGTATTAAATATCAAAATTCTTAAAAAATCATATTGTTGGGCGCTATTGGAAAGACTAGCAGATTGGCCTTTAACCATCTGAATTGTCCACCATGTCACCATCACTGCCCTTCTGAGCCTCCCACTGAATATGTCACCTCCTGTGTGATGGAGATGCATATAAATTCAATACATCATGTCAGATAGTCTCCATGTTGATCAGAGTAATTACTCTGTTATTTCTCCATGAGACCCGGTTGGAGATGGAGATCTCATGAGGAGGAGAGCCTTGCTGATTAAATTTAATTTAAGTCATGCCTCTCAGCTGGTATGATCATGTACCCGTTTTCCTGACAGCTGCATGGAAACATGGTGACATCTTAATCAAGTAGCTCCTCCAATTTGATTTGCTTGTTTCAAAAGAGGTCAGTCTAATTACATTTTCCAGACAGTTTTGAGTCAGTCATGTTTGGAGTTGAGGGAGCATATCTTGAAGGAATGGTAATGAGAGACCACTGAGAACGATTTTCAAGGACAAAAACATTATGTATCACCAAGAATTTCCCCTGATCTCTGAACATCTCAAACGATTTAAAGTCTGTTTAAATTTTTAAGTAGTAATATAACAGTAGTCTTACTGGCCATCTGCAAAGATTGTTGGCATTTTGAGTCATCATTAAATTTAAACTGTCCAACTGTCAACCTGAGGTTAAATACATGAACCTGAACACTGTTAGGAAGGGAAGGTGTGTCCACATCCTTTTGAGAGTTTCCTTCAGTAGATAGATAAACTACTGAGGATGGGATCTAGCTGTGCTATATGCAATGTTTAACTCTGACCTCAGTCTCTTACTGCATAAAGCCTTCTGAGCATTTAAAGGATACAGAATGCGCCAAGTTGGGTTCCCTTCCAACAACCGATCCTCTCTCAGGGAGAGAATGGATTAAAGGCAGCTATGAAAGCTTTTGGAAAGCGTTTAGTTAGCCTCCTCCGCGGTTTATGTCTGTCTCCCATCAGGTCTTACTGTCTTCTTCACAGCTTCGCACAGTGGCTGTAGAGTCCAGTGGAGCTGTGCCAGTTAAGCAGAGGTTTTGCTGGGACAGAACCAGCAGCCATCTGGGACTGGCTCCAGAGTCAACCTGCTTAAATCTATATGGAAATGCTCTGGTGAGCCCCGGCCCCCACTTGGAATTGATTTATTATTTATTTTATGATATTCTACTGTAATCTGTCGTTTTGGTGATTTCCTACATTTCTCAATCCCTAAAGGAAGCTATGCTATGCTCTTGCTCAGGGACACATTGGTAGATGGGTCACAGTGGGGAATTGAACCCGGGTCTCTCACACCAAAGGCATGTGTCTTATCCATTGCGCCATCACCACACCACCTCATTATATGGATTATAAAACTTTCACCTGTTAGTAATGACGCAAAATGACAATGATTCATAATGGTCTGAAATCTCTGTTTATGGCTCACTGTTGTAAAATATATGGTAAATTGGCATTAACTGTGACCATCAAATATTTGCAAATAAATGCAAGCATACAGTTGACTATAGCCCTCACATCAACAAGTCAAGTAACCTCTAGAGGTCAGTTTGTAAAATAGTAAAGGACCAGAGAACAATGGTAAATGGATGAGACATATACCTTTATACCTAGAAAAGTCTTGTAAAATACAGCAGATGGTGTCCTTTTCTCTTCTCTGAATGATTTCTCTGTATAAAATTGTTATGTTGTTGTAAAATGTCAACAGTAAAGAGAAGCTGATGATCTTTGTTTCTGAGGGACTGGTGCCAAAACTTTGATTTACTGATGTATCAATAACCTGTTTAGACAAATATTCTCTCCAGCAAAGTATCCCCAAGAGACTAATTGATATAGTTGACAGAGTATCAATGTTCATATTAAAGCCTTAATTCATCTTGTGTGTATGTTTGAGGTTGTTCCTCTTTCTTCCTCATCTCTCCAAGGTGACATAAAGTCTAGAACTCAGCAGTAGCAGAGGTCATGGTGTTGTCACCATAACGTGGCTTGAGGGCGAGGCAGAAAGATGACCCTTCTCCAGGTTGGAAGTAATATCCTGGGGTTAATATAGACCAATAACTTAGCAGGATCTTGGTGAAACCATCTGTACTTTATGATCCAATATGTATCTGTTATTGCTTTTCCATTAGACGCAGGTAAACTGAGATTATCTCCTGTCACTTTGTATTTCCTGTGATTGGGTCCCCGCTGCCCCAAGGGCCATGTAAATAATAACTCTCATAACTGTGTTCCACTGGAGCTCACTTAAACACAGTGAACGACTGTGTGTGTGGTTCCTATTGAGCCAGCTCAGTTTGTCAATCGGCCAGTTAATTGTAAGTTTAAGTGCAAGTTGACCACATTGAAGCTGACATTCATTCTTCCATTTCCTACACACGCTTAATCCCATTTGGGGTCATAGAAGGGGTGCTGGAGCCTGTCAGCATGCACTGGGCAGAATGTAGACAAACACTCAGTACAGGTTGCCAGTTTATTGCATGGCCTCAAGTTGACATGGGAGGCCAATATGAATACAATGTGGCTTTTCCAAACCCACATTTTCCAGATTGGAATTCCTTGAAGGAAACATTTGATGAGATGATTCCACTGTGTATTTCCTTCATTTGCTGAATAATCGACCTTTTCACTTATAATAATCTCTTAACTTTCCAGACCTTGACAAGTAGTACAGTTAAGATGGTGAGTCATCTATCAGGAAAAATCAGTAGTCCTCCTCTCCCATCACTCTAAAAAATAAAACATTGGGTCAACAAAAAAATAAATAAAAATGTTAACGTTTTCCGCTAGAATTTGCTGGCAGAATTACATTAATTCAAAGCAATGTTTTGAGTATGGTGAATTACCTTTTAGGCCACAATAAAACACATTTCTAAGTAACATGAACTTGATAATTGTCAACATGAATGCAAGTAATTAAGTTGATCCAACATAGTGTTTTAAGTTTGGTCAAGAAGCCTTTTTTGGCTACAATAAAACACATTTTAAGTAACATGAACTCAATAATTAAGTTGATCTCTGCAAGAGTTAAGTTGTGTGTTAGCGAGTTATCTTTAGTATTTCTTCTCATCTGAATCATAGTCTAATCATGTCTAGCTACTTGTAGTTCATAAACGTAGCTAGCCTACATGCTAACCGGAGTGGTGGCTAATGGATAATCCCATATTAAGTTTGCCAAGACGTTTTCCCTGGCTGCCTGGCCACCTATTACTCCCGCATTTAAGCCTACTCAATCAGTGACAGGCTACTAGCTAACTTTACCTCTGCACACAGACTTACTATCAACACTGCTCAAATTTCAGAGTAAGGACTGCCAGATTTCGGTATTCGATTACAGTAGGCTATCACCAACAGAATCCTGAGCAAATGCAAATACAGTGAGGAAAATAAGTATTTGAACACCCTGCTATTTTGTAATTTCTCCCACTTAGAAATCATGGAGGGGTCTGAAATTGTCATCGTAGGTGCATGTCCACTGTGAGAGACATAATCTAAAAAAAATCCAGAAATCGCTATGTATGATTTTTTACCTATTTATTTGTATGATACAGCTGCAAATAAGTATTTGAACACCTGTCTATCAGCTAGAATTCTGACTCTCAAAGACCTGTTAGTCTGCCTTCAAAATGTCCACCTCCACTCCATTTATTATCCTAAATTAGATGCACCTGTTTGAGGTCGTTGGCTGCATAAATACACCTGTCCACCCCATTCAATCAGTAAGAATCCAACTACTACATGGCCAAAGAGTTGTCCAAAGACACTAGAGACAAAATTGTACACCTCCACAAGGCTGGAAAGGGCTACGGGGAAATTGCCAAGCAGCTTGGTGAAAAAAGGTCCACTGTTGGAGCAATCATTAGAAAATGGAAGAAGCTAAACATGACTGTCAATCTCCCTCGGACTGGGGCTCCATGCAAGATCTCACCTCGTGGGGTCTCAATGATCCTAAGAAAGGTGAGAAATCAGCCAGAACTACACGGGAGGAGCTGATCAATGACCTGAAAAGAGCGGGACCACCGTTTCCAAGGTTACTGTTGGTAATACACTAAGACGTCATGGTTTGAAATCACGCATGGCACGGAAGGTTCCCCTGCTTAAACCAGCACATGTCAAGGCCCGTCTTCAGTTTGCCAATGACCATTTGGATGATCCAGAGGAGTCATGGGAGAAAGTCATGTGGTCAGATGAGACCAAAATAGAACTTTTTGGTCATAATTCCACTAACCGTGTTTGGAGGAAGAAGAATGATGAGTACCATCCCAAGAACACCATCCCTACTGTGAAGCATGGGGGTGGTAGCATCATGCTTTGGGGGTGTTTTTCTGCACATGGGACAGGACGACTGCACTGTATTAAGGAGAGGAGGACCGGGGCCATGGATTGCCAGATTTTGGGGAACAACCTCCTTCCCTCAGTTAGAGCATTGAAGATGGGTCGAGGCCGGGTCTTCCAACATGACAATGACCCGAAGCACACAGCCAGGATAACCAAGGAGTGGCTCTGTAAGAAGCATATCAAGGTTCTGGCGTGGCCTAGCCAGTCTCCAGACCTAAACCCAATAGAGAATCTTTGGAGGGAGCTCAAACTCCGTGTTTCTCAGCGACAGCCCAGAAACCTGACTGATCTAGAGAAGATCTGTGTGGAGGAGTGGGCCAAAATCCCTCCTGCAGTGTGTGCAAACCTGGTGAAAAACTACAGGAAACGTTTGACCTCTGTAATTGCAAACAAAGGCTACTGTACCAAATATTAACATTGATTTTCTCAGGTGTTCAAATACTTATTTGCAGCTGTATCATACAAATAAATAGTTAAAAAATCATACATTGTGATTTCTGGATTTTCTTTTTAGATTATGTCTCTCACAGTGGACATGCACCTACGATGACAATTTCAGACCCCTCCATGATTTCTAAGTGGGAGAAATTACAAAATAGCAGGGTGTTCAAATACTTATTTTCCTCACTGTATGTGTAATTAAGCATAAAATTACTTACCATTCAACACATTATGCTTAAATGAGTTTCAGCTGTGGCCCTGTGGTCACTCGTCTGCCTTGAACATGTCCGCGCATGCAAGAGAGGGAAACTGTGGGCCGTCAACAAATTGTATTTTTCGTTAACAGAACTTAAAATTCAATAAATTTTTGATTAACTGAAAATGTTAAGTCATGATTATATTGACTCAATAGGCATAATTTGTGTGTCATCCAAGCTCAATAAAATAACAGTTACAAGTAAAAAGTTTAACTGTATCTCAGAACTTGATTTTTTTTTTATTTCACAACAATATATATATTTATGTAATAACTAAAGGTCCCCTGAATTAGTTTTTAGAGCGATTTCCTCTTCTCCAATGAAACCAATTATTCCAGACAGCGCTGCTCAACAAGGAAAATAGAGGGAGGGAGGGAGTGTGTCCCCAGCTTCCCTTCTGGTGAATGAACCTATCTATTATTGGCCAATGTGATTCAGCCTAGCATTGAGATAGGGAAATGTTATTGTCCAAAGAAATTCATTCAGACTGCACAGAAGTGAGTGGCTCCTCTAATGCTTCATTTAAAATCATTGCACGCTCCTCTTCTGCTGCCAATGGACGCCAGCTGAATAGTTTCTGAAGTGCTGCCTCAGGGTGACTACCAGTGGATGGTCCCAGACCGCAGAGAGGCGTATGACTGTGAGAACTCCTCCACTGTTTCATCTAAACTGTTGTAGTGCTCATCAAAAGTTTTGCCTCACTGCGGCTGGTCGGAGTTAATGAATTCAGCTTGTTACCTGCTCTGAATGCAGAAAGGCTCGTCCACTTTGCCTGGATAGTCACACTACCATGCTACCACTGCTGTAGTGGTTACACTGCAAAATAGGGAACTGTATTGATAGAGCCTCTGTCTCTAGATCTGCTTAGGTGTCTAATTTGTACCACATATGTACGATTTCTATGTCTTACACTAAAACTGATGTGTGTGTATATATATAATTTAATAGCACTATTACTACTACTATTAGGCTACTATTACTACAACTACTACTTTGTAGCTGTGTTTAGTAAAGCAACTATTAGATTTGGTTCTGCATCAAATATTATATTTTCAAAAACCTAAAATATTGTAACTGTATCACAAAACCTGAAATGGCATTTTGAGTTATTGCTGGCATCTCCACACCTAACCCCATGAATCAATACCCCTGACATTTGGTGGACACAGCTGATTAGATTTAGCTAGTGATGTTTTTTTTTTCTGTACACCAGCAGAGATTGAGACTTGATTCCAAATCCTCAGAGCCATTTGTTGGGTTAAGACATCAGTTTAACTTAAAACATAGTAGTTGTGTTGTACTGTAGTCATCCTTAGGCAGGCAGTCAGAGCGGAGGCTGCTCCTCTGCTAATGTGCTCCTTATTGGGAAACTTTAGCCCTTAGAGAGAGAGAGCGATAAAAGACTGAGCTGAACTGGGTCACACATGATGTTGATGGAGGGAGCAGAAGAGAGGTGTAGAAAGCGTTGAGAGGACAGCAACCCAGAGTATTTGTGGTGAAGTCCTCAGGGAGCAGGCTGCCTGTCACTTTCTGCATCACACAAATGATTCAGCCACCAAACGTGCTTACCTTTTCATATCCATGTTTAACACAGGGATGGATTGTGTGCGCGTGCTGTTGCTGTGAAAATGGACCACAGGGGCCGCAGGATAAGGGGGAGATAAGTTAAGGTGCAAGGAAAGCATCTGATGAAGGTTTGTGTGTGGGTTTGTGCACAGATGTAGTTCTTTTATGTTTGTGTGTGTGTGCAAGCGTGTACTAGTAAGCGTATAGGGAGGGGAAGGAGCTGGCAGCGACACTGATGTGATCTGACATGGCTGAGGCTTGTAAAGGACGCTTTGGGCCTCTGTGGTTTCCAGTGCAAACCAGCCAGGAAGATCCAACCCCCCTTCCTTGTCTTTTCCTCCCTTTATCTCCCTTTCCGTCCTCTCTTCCTATCCCTCACAGCATCCCTCTGTCCAGCTCGATCCTCTTCCCCTCTGTTTGTTTAGGCATTTTGCCTTTCAGCCGTCTTGCAGGATCATTTCATGGTTCTTTAGAACGGGTGTCTTCATCGGGTCAGGCATCTGTGTGTTTTTCTGTCTAATTCTCTGTCCTTCTCTTTCATATCTACCACTGACTTTTTACTGTATGTCTCTTGCCATTGCAGTGATCATCCTCTGTCAGCTAGTGTGAGTGCTGTGGGGTCATGAGAAGGTGCAGGCCTGGCCTCTTTATCTGTCAGAGTCGCATCACTGTGACTAAATCCGCTGAGGGTAAAGGCAAACCAAGGATATTCACCATCGCATAGTAAAACACCCACATAGAAACACAACAAAGTCTCTTTAACATTTTAACCTTTGGTATGTAACATTGTAGCTCCTCTATAAAACACTCTAGTGGGGATTTGCTGTAAAGGGGCATTCCACAGATTTTTCACATCAAAATCAATATACCAGTTATGGAGAGTACTACACATCCTGTATAAATTGTTGTATAATGTTTACTGCGACTCTGGAGACGCTTTGTCAAGTTAGAGAAAATAACCCAGGTGGCGCTCATGCTGTGTTCATGTCATAGATGGTAGAGATGGGAAAGATTCCCCTGTTAACTCACAGCATCAAGACAGTTTTATGATTACAGAGTTGGTTGTATGAGGTTTAAATCTTGTGTGTTGACACATATCCATTAAATTTGGGTGTGATTACGTTGGGCAGTGATTTTTGGGTGATGTAAGGCATCCATGTTTGTTTAGTTTTCAAGCACTTCTGCATTATTAAGTGCCAAGTCGGATATATGGGAGCTTTCGGATAAGTTACACACTGTACTTTGATGATGACGTAAACGCAATTTCCAAGCAGCAAACCATAAAAACAGGAACTCTGATATTACAGGAATGCGGCATTAGCCCTGAAGAGTACAAATAAGAATAACTGCAGCTTGATGTGGGTGTTTACCAGGCACTGAGGGTCTAACAAAAGACAATATAAGTAATATTATAATATAATAATATTTATATTATAAATTATATGTCCCTCAAGATCATGTAACTGCGATGCTAAGTTGTTGGAGTATCACTTTACGTGGCCTTCTATCCCTTTACATGTTTAAAATGAACATGCAGGATCGAGTTTCACTCAACATACAATACAAGCTGGTCGATACACACCACATCCAATATTTGGAGAACTGACCAGTCTATGCGTGATAACGTTTCACATTTTAATACATCAAAAACATCAACTCAACGATATTCATCTTTGCAGCAGCTGGTAGAAAAATTATTTATACAAATCATAATTATCCATCCGTCATGTTTTAACTCTTTGACATTGCTTTTGACTAAATGGAAAGTGAAATAGATTTGTTCAAAAAATGCATTTGATTTAATTTATTTCATGCCTCAGGCGAAAAAGCTGCAAACCTTGAACATGTATTTCAACCTTCTGCATTCTCTAAATATTCAGTATTTCACCACAGCTGCGTGTTTCAGACTTTGAGAATAGATGCTGCCGCTTCATAGCCTTCAGCACATCTCTTCAGCCCAGTCCTACTCAATCCTTTGCCCCTTGTTGTCATCACAAGGATAACACATCCTCCGTGTTTTTCTTTTCCATCTCTTATCTGTGTTCTGCTCTGTCTGTGAATGAATGTTTGGCTCTGGGTTGGCGTGAATACTCTGCAGAAAACAAGATTAGCACAGAGCGGAGAGTGGGCAGCGTGGAGCGGCTGCCTTCCTGACCTCCATGCTGTCAGAGGCAGACCGGCACATCACTAAGCTCTTTAAGGGATTGCTTACTGATAAAGAGCACACCTTCTAATCTGATCCCCAGATTGCCACTGTCAGAATCAGTAAAGGTGCATTTAAAGAAAGAAGGCACCACTGGCTCGCTCAACAGCAAGCGAGTTATTACTTTTGGTTGAATGAATAGTCAAGGACAATGTCATTAGGATTTGAATGTAAATGATACAAGGTTTTATTTTAAATGCAGCGTTTCTGCTAATCAAGTTCATAATCCAGTTAAATTTTCATAATCTTGTTTTGATGTTTTGCAAATTAAAGAAAGAAGTGTCTTGTACTGGTGGGAGGGTCAAACATTGGAGCTTTCAGATAAATACCATCACATTTAATATTTTAGAATAATAAAATAGTTTGTTATTGGTGGGAGACACCAGCTAAGGCTTGGTTTGGTTAGAATGATTCGATTTAAAGTTGAAAACCTGAAAGAAAAGTAATGTTTGCATCCACACCAAATATAGCTGTCCTTTCGAAAGTTTCAAATAAAAGGACTTTAGTAGATTTAGTAGTGTGTTTCAAATAATGTAACCTTTTTTTAAATCCAAGTAAAGACAAGAAACTTGTAGCAGTTAAGATTCCATCATACGCTGGTAAGTCTTTTCATCTTTAGTTTTGTGAATAATTGTTTTGCACATCTTGCTTTTATTTGCACCTCAATATTCATGAGACACCAACATTATCATGTCTTCAGAAAAGGAGTTGAATGATGAGGTTTCTTGTACACAAATACAGCTTCCTCTGGAGTGCACCGGATAAAAAGAGTGGAGAAAACATCCCATTTAAACAGAGTAACCTTTACACACAGTCTCTCACACAGCGTGAGAGCAAGGAGGCACATTCAAATATCGTGGCCTTGGGCCTCGGTGCCTCTGTGTGGAGTCAGGTTCATCACAGCCAAATTGGGCTCATATTGAGCTGTGGCGAGGACGCTGTGGACCTTTTCAGTTTTTGTTCTGGGGAATTTCCGCTAGCAGCCTCCATCAGTAGAGTTTGGCCAATTAGCTGATCCGAATAGTGATGCTTGAATGCCAGTGCTGCTGTGTGTGTGTGTGTGTGGTGTGTGTGCTTGCGGTTTCTTTCCATTTGAACAGATAGAACAACTTGTGCATACATTTCACATACAACAGAATTTTCATTCTGTCCATTGCGTTCATAAATCGTTAGCGTACTGTGATCGGTATTCTGTCTTGGCAGGTCTGCTGCTCTTTTTATTCACCAGCTTGTGGTATAGTTGGCCTATTAAAACATCCCTGCCACCTCGGCCAATTAGCCTTTAATTGCTGTTCATTTGTGGTTTGGAGTCGGTGGGTTTCCTTCCCAGATGTTTGGCTTTGAACATTTAAAAGTCCTGCTTTCAAACTTTAAGGTTTTTTAACAACATTTAATAAAATTCCACTTGTAACCCTTGAGTTTCCATCAAAACCTCGAGGCAGGAAATGAGGCCGTAGACTTGATTTCCTCTCTCCTTAACATACATGCTACATTAGGACTGTTATTTGTTGTTTATAGTGGTGGTGTTAATTTCCTGTTTGTTTGAGGGTCCTTACTGAGAGTTGTGCCTCACCCACAAGGTCTGTTGTTCCTCACGATCTCACTGCGTGAAAGGATCATGTTTTTCCTTGCTAAAACAGGGTGTGAGTACTTCGCATTTAGCTTGAATTGGCCTGTTTAGGTTTTATTGGCTTTACATCACCGTGCAAACAGCATTACCTATCAAAGGAAGCTGTGAGTAAGTGGGGCTAAGCTGGGTGGGCAGCACTTGGCAGCACATTTCAGCCTTGGCACCCTGCAGGCAGAAACAGGCCGTAA